>NW_007246652.1:656269-665955 GCF_000164805.1 Carlito syrichta | reverse complement strand
ATGAACGTAATTGTACACCTAACCCTTAACTGTACCCCACAAAACTATAATAAAAATACTGATTAATTATTAAAAAAAAAAAAAAAAAAAAATATGTACAATTATTATGTGTCAACTAAAAATTCAAGGAAAAAATAAAAACTAAATCTGAGCATATTTCTTCAGGAAAATAATGGCATTAAAGAAAAGATATATTAAACATAGTTGGTTTTGTTCTTGCAGGCTGACATACCAGTGGATAATATTGGATTGTGAATATTTCTTCCCATCATATTTATGCCATGTTAATAGTTAGTAATCAGCCATATTGGGAATATATATTGGAAAAATTAACAAACACTACAAGTTATGCTCACTTCTACCACTAAACAATCACCAGCACAACAGCTGTTATATAAAATGTTTGGTTTATAGTGGGGCTCAAGAAACGGCATCTCTTTCTGCTCACATCAGCCTAGAGACATCAAAATAACAACTTTTATTTGTGACAAAGATGATACTGGACAAGAGTGGCTTAGGCGTAATTGGCCTAAACTCCCTGTTGCCCATTCTAGATTAGAAACCAACTCACCTAAGAAAAAGTTTGTGTTTTAAGAGAATACAAACTGGTGCAAGTTCTTGCCTCTTACTGGACCAATATTTTTTTAAAAAGAAGAAAAAGGGCAAATCTATAATGTTTATATTTTTTAAGTGGATTATGCAAATGAATCACATCAACCAGAAAATGTGAGTTATTGTCTGAGACCACAAACGAGGTACCCCAAGATTATTTTACCTCTATAATATGGAATATGAAATTGACAAGGAAGCAAGAATTTAGGGGAAAACAAGCACACAAAAATATGTTCCTATTGAAACTAGAGTCTGTTCAGCATGGACTAAATATTTTGATTAGAAAATAAGTGAAACATACCCATAATTTATAATGGTCCACTTTTATCTTTATAATATATATTCTCTTAAAGGCTTTACCTACTTGTGTTGAGTAATTTTGCGTGTAATATGTATATAAAATGTACATTTTACTTTTTATGTAATGCATACATTTTACTTTTTTAGCTTATTTGTTAATCCAAAATAAAGTAACTAGATGACATAGATAAAACCTTTCATGTTCAATTTTTAATTAATTCCATTGAAAAATGTTTGATTCTGAATAAATGATAGTTGTCACACTCTCTCACTCTGTAAATGTACACCAGCATTTCTAATATAACTTCTTTCTTCATAAATTTGTTCTGGAAAATAAAAAGAGAGATTTGATATTCTAACATATGACAATAATGGCTAACTTTACCGAAATCTTAACATATGCTAAGCTCTTTTCTGAGAATTTCATCTGAATTGATGTAGTCAACACTTCTAATTCTTATATAAGTTGGCTTTTGCCTCTCTCCTTATTTTATAATGAGAAAATTGAGGTGATGTTAAATAACTTTTTTTTTTTTTGAGTGAGAAAGTAGAAAATTTATTGAGAAGACAAGAAAACTCCTGGCAGCAGCGGAAGGGGTCCCAAAGGGTTGCCCAAGTAACTTTTCAAAGCTTCCACAGCTAGCCACACTTAAACCCAAGAGTCTGGTTCCAGAGACTATGTTCTTAATATTAAGTTATATTGCCTCTGCAGATATTTTATCAATGTCACAATTTAGAACAACCTTTATTTCTCTTCACAGGTATACAACAAAACTTTTCCAATGATACAAAGATTTTAAAAGAAAAAATGAAACAGTATCATTTACATTTTCAAAAGGCAACTCCAAAACAGTCATACAAAATATAGAACCAGATTTCCCCCTTCCAAATTTAGAAGCTCATTTAAGGAGGAAAAAAGGTGGCTTTATAATTTGTGTATGGCTCGGTGTGTGTGTGTGTGTGTGTGTGTGTGTGTGTGTGTGTGTGTGTGTGTGTGTGTTCCCATAATTTTAAATATCCCTCATTCTCTTTGGTATTGTCCACAAAATGGCAATTTGGGAATACCCAAACTGAAATTGACCAATTCTTATGGATTGACAATACTAAGTTGAGAAATGTTTGAGTCTGTGGTGAACATTATAAAGCAAATATCATAAGTATCATTGATCATAAGTATTATTTCTTAACTGATTTAAGACTTCATTCAGGTTTCAGTTCTGACATTTTAGGAGCTTAAATGTTGTCATTCTCATCCTTATAACAACAACAAAAAAAGTTTGAACAAATGAAAATCATTGACTTCCTTACAGCAATCAGAGAACTGATAGGCCAACCACCATCCTAAGATAAGTAAAGACATTAATTCAAGAAGTCAGAGTTGAGATCTGCTTGTCTGAGTAGAAGCTCCTGCAATCATAAACAAGTAGGAACAATTATATAATCATTTAGACAAATTGCTGGATGCTGGATTTTGACTAGCACAAGAATGAGAAACTATGGCATTTTAGTGAGCTTCACTTCCAGAATCCCTATCAGTGGATTCTAATGTGAGGATTTATGTTTATCTGACTAGAGTGGGGTTTTGTTTAATGCAGTGTTGCTGTAGGTACCAGGGGTGTCACATTCCTTGCATGTACTTGTTTTTGTGTCTTCTCTTGCATTTTAGTTTCTCTAAGTACTCTGGCTTATGGTGATCTATGTCATCAGGTTCTCATGTTAAAGATCTGAAATAGATTCCTGCCTGACTCTTGCAAGAGTAGAAGAAGAGTAATTTATATGAAATAAGTCCAGAACCTTATTTTTAATATAATAAATGTTTGTTACCCGGTAGATCGACTTTACCTTGTCCCAGAGCAGCAAGGACAGGGCATTCTCTCACTTCAGAAGCTCTTAGCACCCTCACCAAAGGACAAGGGGGAAGTTATACTATACTTGTGAAAATCTCGTGCCAGAGAATCAGGTCCACTTAAAAAAAAATAACATTTAACAGAAAGTTTATAGAAAGCTCCCCTCTCCACTCTGTACTGTCGCACTGAAGGGCTCCAATATAATAGTATTGATTGCAGCTAAATAGAGGCAGGACACAGATCACCATAAGGTAGAATACTTAGAGAAGCCAAATTGCAGAAGGGGATACAAAAACAAGAACATTAGAGGGATCACAAGGCTTGGTACCTATAACCCATTAAGGTTTCTCTAACCAGATAAACACAAATCCTCACATTAGAAGCCTAATTACCTCAGCTCCTATTACCTAGTAAAGCAGGTCTGGCTCTCAACAACAACAACCACAAAAATAATTAGAAGATACGCCAGAAGGCAAGGGAAAACAAAGTCTGAAATATACCAACCATCAGAATCAAACTTAGATATGACAGAGATGTTGGTATTAGACCTAGAATTTACAACCACTATGATTAATAAGTTAAAAGCTCTAATAAACAATAATAAAGTAGATAGATAATATAAGAAGAAGAAAGTTCCAAGAGAGAATCAAAAGTAAATGTAACATATATAAAGTACAGAAACATGGAAGCTAAGAGAATACGAAATAATAAATACCAAAAATTATCCTAAGCATTTTCTTGTAGACTGAATGCTTATGTCTCTCCAAATTTTATATGTTGAAGCTAGCTCCCAATGGAATGGTATTTGAAGATGAGACCTTTAGAAGAGACTTAGGGTTAGTTAACCTAAGGATAATGGCGCCCTTATGATGGGATTTAGTGCCTTATGAGACATGAGAGATTGCTCAAATAGGTTATGTGGGCACATAGCTATATGAAAACTGACTACAAAAGAAGAGGTTCCAGAATGAAACTCATCTTGTCAGAACCTTGGTCTTGATTTTTTTTCAGCCACCAGAACTGTGGAAAGCAAATGTTTATTTTTTTTAAGTCACCCAGTCTATGGCATTTTGTTATGGCAGTTTGAATATATTATTAGATTGGGACAAAAGTAATTGAAGTTTTACATTGTTGAAATTTGCCATTTGATATTGGAATACATTCTTAAATAAATGTAGTTATGTTATGCATCATTTTAATGAACATTTCTTGCTTTTTTTGCTAATGACTTATTACTGTTTATTTTATAGCTATTTTAAACTATGGAAAATATGTTAGACAAAAAGTAGATTTGAGTGATTTTCCTATGCAAGTTCAAAATGGGTCATAAAGCAGCAGAAACAAATCTCAACATCAACAACACACTCATGCTAATAACCAGGAACTGCTAGCAAACATATAGTGCAGTGGTGGTTCTAGAAGTTTTGCAAAGGAGACGAGAACCTTGAAGATGAGGAGCTTAGTGGCCAGCCATAGGAAGTTGACAAGGAACAATAGAGAGCTATCATTGAAGCTGATCCTCTTACAACTGCAAGAGAAGATGTCAACGAACTTGGTGTCAACCATTTTATGCTCATTCAGCATTTGAAGTAAATTGGAAAGGTGAAAAAGCTTGATAAGTGGGTGCCTCATGAGCTGACCAAAAATCAAGAAAACCATCATTTTGAAGTGTTGTCTTCTTTTATTCTATACAACAACAATGAATCATTTCTTGATTGGATAGTAACGTGCTACAAAAAGTGGATTTTATACTACAACCAGTAATGATCAGCTCAATAGTTGAACCAAGAGGAAACTCCACAAAGTTTCCCAAAGCCAAGCTTGCACCAAAAAAAAGTCATGGTCACTGTTTGGTAGTCTGCTGCCAGTCTGATCCACTACGGCTTTCTAAATCGCAGGGAAACCATAACATCTGAGAAATATGCTCAGTAAGTCAATGAGATGCACCCAAAACTGCAATGCCTGCAGCAGGCATTGGTCAACAGAAAGGACCCGATTCTTCTCCATGACAACCTTCCTTGCACATTGCACAACCAACACTTCAAAAGTTAAATAAATTGAGCTATGAAGTTTTGCCTCATCCACCATATTCACCTGATCTCTTGCCAACCGACTACCACTTCTTCAAGCATCTCAACAACTTACAGCAGGGAAACTGCTTCCATAACTAGCAAGATGCAGAAAATGCTTTCCAAGAGATCATCAAATCCCAAAGCATGAATCTTTATGCTATAGGAATAAACAAACTTATTTCTAATTGGCAAAAAATGCGTTGATTGTAATGATTCCTATTTTGATTAATAAAGATGTGTTTGAGTATGGTTGTAATGATTTAAAATTCAAGGTCCAAAGCCACAATTGCTTTTGCACCAACCTAATATATTTAATCTGCAAAAAATCAAAAACAAAGAGAAATTTTTGAAAGACATCTGAGAGTGGGGGTAAGGCAACTTATTTAAAAAGGAACAAAGGTAAGAAGAGCTAACTTTTTGCCATAAACCATGGAGAAAAGAAGACAGTAGATTGAAAATTTTGAAGTGTTGAAAGACAGAAAAAAGACAACACAGAATTGCACATATAATGAAATAAACATTTAGACGTCAAGAAGAAATAAAAGCATCTTTAGATGAACAAAATCTGAAGAAATGCATTGCAAACAGTTCCTGAAAAACAAATTTAAAATATTTTTTCAAGCTAAAGAAAAATAATATAGGTCAGAAGCTTGGAGTTACATAAAGAAAGGAAAAGTGTCAGATAAGTAATAAATGATGGCAAAATATCTTTTAAAATTCTTAATAGAACAAAAATATAACTATAATATATTAATAGTAAAAATAACAATGTACCTGATAATTAAAATGTAGGGAAGAGTGAAATGAATGTCATCAGTGTCACTAGAAAAGGAAGGAAGAATTGGAAAAACTGTCTTAAGGTGCCTACGTTACACGTGAAGCAGAAGAATGTTATTTGAAGTTAGACTTAGATAAATGAAATATGTATATTTCAACCTCTGGTGAAACCACTAAAATGTATAAGTATAATTGACATACTAAGAGAGGAGATAAAATAGAATTGCATAAAGTGCTCAGTTAAAACCAGAGAAGACATAAAAGAGCTTCTGATAATTTTTTTAAATGATTACAAATAAGATTGATAATCAAGATATTTCAATAATCACTTGACATATGAGTGGTCTCAATATACCAGTTAAAATGCATCTATTATCATAGTGGATTAAAAATAAGGCCCACTTATATGTTATCTATAAGAAACTCAGTTTTAACAGAAAGACATAGGTGAAAAGTATAGGGGCACTGAAGGATATACCATGCTAACTCTAATAAATCAAACCTGGATTGGAAATAGATGTGCACTCAACATTGGAGCATCTAAATATATATAATTATTAATAGATTTGAAGAAAGAAATAAGTTGAAATACAATCATAATAGGAAATTCTACACCCTATAGTCAACAATGGACTGATCATCCATACAGAATATCAATAAGGAAACACTGAACTTATACTCCAGACCAAATGGCTCTATCAGACATCTGCAGAACATCTATCCAACAGCTACTGAATACACATTCTTCTCAACTGTACATGGAACATTCTTCAGAATAGATCATATGTTATATCACAGTCTTAAAGTTTTCAACTGAAATTATATCAAGTGTCTTTTATAAAAGTGTTGTTTTTATTTTTCATTTTAACGATGTGGGGTACAATTTAGGATTAGGTACATAATTGGACATCATACAAGTGAAGTTTGGGCCTCCCATTGATCCTCACCTTGCTTGGTTTGTGCCCCTCTTGATGTTATGTATCCACTGGCCCCATGCCCCCACAACAGTGACCCGCTCCTGCAGATCCCTTTCTTGTAGGATTATGATAAATGTTCAGGATCCACTTATGAGTGAGAATGTGTGGTGTCAGTTCTTTGTTTCTGTGATAGATCACTAAGTATGATAGACTCTAAATCCATCCAAATAGCTGTGAAATACATAATTTTGTCCTTTTTTATGTGTGTTTAATATTCCATTGTATGTAGGGACCACATTTTTAAAATTTAGTTTACTTCCGATGGGCAGCACAGTTGATTCCATGTTTTTGCTATTGTGAATAGTGCTGCAATAAACATGCCTGTACTAGTATCTGTTTTATAGAATGATTTAAGTTCCTTTGGGTATACTACCAGAAGGGTGATTGCTGGGTCATATGAAAGGTCAATTTTTAGATCTTTTAAAAATCACCACTGTTTTCCATAGAGGTTGTACTAATTTACTCTTCCACCAACAGTATAGAACCATTCCATTTTCTCTGTATCCTCTCCAGCTTCTGTTGTTTTTTGAGTTATTAATGGTGGTCATCCCGACTGTAGTTAAGTGATATCACAGTGTAGTTTGGGCTTGCCTTTCTTTGATGATTAGTGAGGCTAAGCATTTTTTTTTTCATGTATCTGTTGGCTGCTTATATGCCTTTTTTGAGAAGTGTCTATTCATATATTTTGCCCACTTTTTATTAGGACTATTTGTTTTTTTCCTTTTGGATATTTGAATTCCTTGTAGATTCTAAATATTAGACCTTTGTCAGATATACAGTTGGCAAATATTTTTCCCCATTCTGTGTGCTGTTTCCTTTCTGATCACAGTAGTATAAAGCTATAAGTCAATAATAGGAGAAACTTCTGAAAACTTACAAATACATGGAAATTAAAGAACATGTTTCTGAACAACCAATGGGCCAATGAAGAAATTAAAAGAGAAATTAAAACTTTTCTTAAGACAAAAGAAAATGAAAACATGCTACACCAAAACCTATGGGATACAGCAAAAGCAATTCTTAGGGTGTGACTTATAACAATAAAAACTTACCTCAAAAAAGAAGAAAATATTTTAGCAATTGGTGCTGGGAAAACTGACCACATACAGAAGAATGCAACTGGATCCCTACCTATCACCATATACAAAAATCAACTCTAAATGGATCAAAGACCTAAACTAAAACCTCAAACTATAAGAATTTTAAAAGAAAACATAGGAAACACCTTTATGTACATTGGAGTAGGCAACTAATTCTTGACCAAGTCCCCAAAAGCAAATGCCATGAAAGCTAAGATAGACAAGTGGAACCTTATTAAACTGAAAAGCTTTTCACAGCAAAAGAAATCATTAAGAAAGTGGGGGCCAGGCATGATGGCTCAAGTCTATAATCCCAGCACTTTGGGAGGCCAAGACAAAAAAAGATTGCCTGAATCCGTGGGTTCAAGACCAGCCTGGGCAACATGGTTGAGACCTTGTCTCTACAATAAATCAAAAAATTAACCAGTCATGGTAGCACACATCTGTAGTTCCTTCTGGTTACTTGGAAGGCTGAAGTGGAAGGATCACCAGAGCCCAGCAGGTTAATGCTGGGGTGGCCATGAGCGTGCCACTGCACTCCAGTCTGGGTGACAGAGTGAGATTCCAACCCAAAGAGAGAGAGAGAGAGAGAGAGAGAGAGAGAGAGAGAGAGAGAGGAGACAATTCACAGAATGGGAGGAAAAAATTGCAATTTATGCATCTGACAAAGGTCTGAAATCCAGGATCTATAGGTAACTCAAATGAAGTGAAAGAAAAAAAATAAAAAACAACCCCATTAAAAAGTGGGCAAAAGGCATGAATAGACACTTTTCAAAAGAAGTACAAATAGCCAACAGACACATGAAATGCAAATCAAAACTGCAATGAGATACTACCTAACTCAAATAAGGATTATTGCAATTAATAGATAAAAGAACAATAGATGCTGGTGTGGGTGCGGGAAAAGAAACATTTCTACACTGTAGGTGGGAGTGCAAGCTAGTTCAGTTCCTATAGAAAGTAGCATAGCTACTCTTAAAAGAAAAATTGACATTCCGCACAATCCAGCAATCCCTTTCCTGGGAATATGGCTAGAGAAACATAAATCATTCTACAAAAAGATACCGGCACATGCATGTTTACTGTCACACTATTCACAACAGCAGAAACATGTAACCAACCCTACTGCACATCAAAAGTGGACTGGATAAATAAAATGTGGTACATATGCAATGGAATATTATGCAGCCGTAAAAAAGAGCAAAATCATGGAGTTTGCAGCAAATTTAATGGAATTGGAAACCATTATACTAAGTGTTCTATCTCAGAAACAAAGAAATGAATAATGGATACTCTCACTCAATAAGTGGGACCTGAACATTAGTCACATTAGCACAAGGGAGGGATCAGCAGTCCCTGGGCAATAGTAGGGGAGGGAGTAAAGGGGGGGGCATATGACAACCCAAAGAAATCTGGTCCTATACCATGAGGAGTAAGAGCCAAGTGGGGACTCAAACTTCATCTGCATGCAGTCTGCTTGTGTAGTTAATTTTTGCTTGTACCTCACTACTCTAAAATGAAATAAAATTTTAAAAAGAAGAAAAATCTCCAATAAACAACCTAATGTTGGACTTGAATAAATCACAAAAACAAGAACAAACTAAGACCAAAATTAGTAAAGAAATAATAATGTTCAGAGCAGAAATAAATGGAATAAAAACTAGAGAAAGAATAGAAAAAAGCAAAAACAAAGAAGTAAAAGTTGGTTTTTGAAAAGAAAAAGAAAAATTTAAAGACATTTAACCTTACTAAAAAGAAAAGAGAGAAGACTCAAATACATAAAATCAGAAATGTAAAAGAAGGCCGAGCTCGCTGGTTCAGTCTGTAGAACCACCACTTTGGGAGGCCGAGGCAAGTGGAATGCCTGAACCTGCGGGTTCGAGACCCACCCAGGCAACTTGGTGAGACCTCGTCTCTACAATACATAAAAATTAGCTAGGCAGGGTAGCACATTCCTGTAGGTCCAGCTACTTGGAAGGCTGAGGCAGGAGGATCGCCTGAGCCCAGCAGGTCGAGGCTGCG
>NW_007246652.1:646046-656138 GCF_000164805.1 Carlito syrichta | reverse complement strand
AGACCCCAACTCAAAAAAAAAAAAAAAGTAAGAGGAGACATTAGAACTAGCACCACAGAAATAAAAAAGATCATAAAATACTGTTATGAACAATATATACCACCAAATTGGATAAATTAGAAAGAATGGATACATTCCTGGACACATACAAGCTATCAAGATTGAATTATGAAAAAATAAAACGTGAATAAACAAAGAATAAGGAAATTGAATCAGCAATAAAATATCTCATCAACGAAAAGTCCAAGACCTGATGACTTTACTGTTTAATTCTACCAAACATATAAAGAAAACTATTAATAACAACTCTTCTCAAACTTGCTAAAAATTTTAAAAAGGAAGAAATAGTACCAAACTCATTTTATGGGGCCAGCATTACCCTTATACCAAAATTAGACAAGGACAAAACCAGAAGAAAGCAAAACAATTGAAAAAACTACAGACCAATATCTTTGATAAACATAGATGCAAAAATCCTCAAAAAAAATACTAGCAAGTCCAATTCAATAGCACATTTTTAAAATATTTTATATATCAAACAGGTTTCATTGCAGGGATGCAAAAATGTTTCAACAAATCAATAAATGGGATATATTACCTTAGCAAAAGGAAAGACAAAAAACCATATGATTATTTCAACAGAGGCAGGAAAAACATTAGACAAATTTCAGCATTCTTTTACTTTTCTGATGAAAAGCTCTCAACAAATTAGGTATTGAAGGGATGTACCTCAACACAACAAAGACTATATGTGACAAAACTATGGGTAACATCTCATGCCACAGGGAAAACTTCAAAGTTTTTGCTCTAAAATCTAGACCAAGACAAAGATAACTACTCTTGTCAATTCTATTCA
This sequence comes from Carlito syrichta, assembly GCF_000164805.1. Classification (NCBI taxonomy): domain Eukaryota; kingdom Metazoa; phylum Chordata; class Mammalia; order Primates; family Tarsiidae; genus Carlito; species Carlito syrichta. The sequence goes on along the minus strand of NW_007246652.1, from coordinate 655,282 downwards.
ACACAGTACTAAAAATCCTAGACAAAGTAATTAAGAAAAAGAAAGAAAGAAGAATTTATAGATGACATCATCTTATATATCAAAAACCCTAAAGAGTCTACCAAAAAAACTATAGAATAAATAAATTCAGTACAGTTACAGGATAAAAAATCAACACACAAAAATTAGTAGCAAAATTTCTGTACACTGTCAGTAAACTATCTGAAAAAGAAATCAAGAAAGCAATATTATTTACAATAGCTACACAAAAATTAGTACATAGAAATAAATATATTTAATCATGCATTTCTCATCTATACTCACAAATTATAGTATTTTATAGTTTTCTATGCTTGTGATCTTTGTCTTGTGTTGAGGTCTGGGTATTAGTTGCCTCAACTTGGTTTATGCTCTTTTTATGATTTTGGAAAAGTTTGTGAAGAATCTCTCACTGAAAATTTTTCATTGAAATTTTGGCACAGTTTACTAAACAAGACAGTAGAGCCTATCATTTTATTTCTGGAAAGCTTTTATTTACTAACTGGAACTCTTGCTATAGCCCTATTCAGATTTTTTAGTTTTTCTTTAAGTCAGTTTCATTGGATTGTTTTTTTTTTTTCCAGAAATTTTTACATTTCATCTAATTTGTTGGTGTACATAAATTCATAGTACTTCCTTATAATATTATTTTATTCTGTAAGAGCATCAGTGAGGACCCTTCTTAAATTACTGGTCTAGTAATTTGGGTCATAATTAATTGGTTAGATTATCTCAGATCGCAGATGTTTTTGGAAGGTAATATTAATTCTAGGAAAATCTGTCTTCCTAATTCCCTATCCTCCTAACAAATTGTTTATTTTTCCATCCTTCATTTTGAATTTTTAGAAATTGTATTTCATGATACTTTTCTCAAATTTATTTTGAATTTTGAATTTAATTTTGGAGTAGTTGTAAGTCCAGGAGCTGACCAGGTATAGAGAGTGAAGCAAGTTCTGGGTACCTGGAATTCCTGATTCTTCAGTAAATAAAGTTTTTTGAAAGCTCCACTAATTAACTTTCTGTTGTTTAAAACAGGTTACCTGAAATTTAGTAATTTACAAAGAAAAAAATGTATTTCCTATAGTTATGATGTTGAGAAATCTGAGGTCAGTGGACTGTATCTGGTAAGAGCCTTCTTGTTAATGAGGACTCTCTGAAGAGTCCAAGGTAGTATCACATATTAAGGGGGCAGATCATACTAACATGCTTTTCAAATCACTCTTCTTTTTATAAAGTCACCAGTCCCATTCCCAGGATAACCAATTAATCTATTAACCTATGAATGGATTAATAGCCCTCATGATCCAGTCACCTTTTAAAGGTCTCATTTCTCAATACTCCCATATTGGAGATTAAATTTCAACATGAGATTTGGAGGGAGCATATATTCAAACCATAGCAAAAGAGAGGGGATTTGTATCCATCACTGCCACTGGACTATTCTGTTAGTCTTGCCCCTATGTCTTTTTGAAAGGCAGAATATAGATACTCCACTAAATTTTAAGATTCAAATTCTGTGACCATGCAATACAATTGTTCATTTGCACATAAAGAGATAACCAAAATGACACTTCAAACAATAGATTACTTTTATTTTTGGAATAAGCATTCCTCATTCTTAAATAGATATTTGCTATCATATGAAAATATTGATTTTTAATATTTTAATGAAGAGAACATTCATATTTGAGGACAATATTTATATGTTGTGCATGTAAGATCATTCTCTGAAAATTAACGTTTCTTGTTAATCATGAAAATAAACTTTCAATTCAGTTTTTTGAATAAAGATAATCCTTATTCTTTGCAAACAATTACTTGAATATCAGTATCCATTTCTATGGCACAATAACAAACTTTTATTTTATTTTATTTTATTAACATATTTTTTATTATAAAACTGTGGGGTACAGTTAAGGGTTAGGTATACAAATGTGCATCGTTCAGCACCCTTGTTAATAAGGGGTGTCTCCCCATCCCCACACAGATATTGACTATCGTTAGTCTCACCTCCCTTCCCCTCCCTACTCCCCCATAGTTTCCCACCACTGTCAGTTCTTTTTTTATAGTATTATGGTAGATGTTTAAGGTCCACTGTATGAGTGAGAACATGTGATACTCAGATCTTTGTTTCTGTGAGAGATCACTCAGTATTATAGACTCTAGTTCCATCCAGGTTGGTGCGAAATTCATGATTTTGTTCTTTTTTATGGCTGCGTAGTATTTCATTGTGTATATGTACCACATTTTTTTAATCCAGTCCTCTTTTGATGGACAGCATGGTTGGTTCCAGGTTCTTGCTATTGTGAACAAAGCTGCGATAAACATTCGTGTGCAGGTATCTTTTTGATAGAGTGATTTGAGTTCTTCAGGGTATATTTCCAGTAGGGGATTGCAGGGTCATATGGGAGGTTGATATTTAGAGCTTTTAGGAATTGCCACACTCTTTCCACAGAGGTTGCACTAGTCAGAATGGCAATTATCAATAACACAAACTTTTATTTTAAAACTCAAAAATTTTCAGGTTGTAACCTGAAAATGCCTGAAAGATTTTTTTAAATGCCATCACTTAGAAGAATAATCTTTTTACTTTGTAATTGTCTTTGGTGAGTGTGATTCAAGACATCATTACAACAGATCAAGAGTTTCAGTTTCTCAGACAACTTTGTCAGGTTTTAGTATATATAGTTCAATTGCTGATTTAGCAATTTTTTGATAAGCTCTAGTGAAAAACTTAGGCAGAAAAGAAGCTACTATAAGTTTTTTAAGACAAAGTTGTTAAAGATATTATAATTCTGAAAGTGTTTGTCAGAACTGAAGCATGATAGAAGGTAGTGGAGATGATGAAAAAATAAAAGAAAACGCCCAGTATAAAAATGCTTATTATCTAAAGATAAAAACATCTAATTTCTGGTTCTTTGTTTAATATCTAATTTACACCTGATATTTTTAGCTGATATCCAGTTATAAAACAGGCATATAAGCATAAGCTTTAATGTTTATTTATCGCCCCTTCTACTGTATTTTATTTTCCCAAAAATGTCACATAGCAACTTCATTATAAGGGTTAGGGATATAGACTACTTGATTGGAGAAGTTGCAAAATCATATTGCAAATGCATGGATACTGAGAGTTTTAACAAACTGGGACAAAACATACATTGAAAAGGAATTAAGGTATTTCTGTAAGAACTAAGCACAATCTAAATGTATATTTCTGGTGGTACATATACATATATAAATATATTGAAATATATGTAAAATATATGTGTATCTTTTTTCAAGAATTCAAAAAATCAGTAGCTAATGTAATCCTTAGTTAATTTGCTTAAATATCAGCCATCTCAAGTGTTTATTTTACTGATTGTTGAATTTTAGCCCACTTATGATTTATTTCTAATAATTCTTATAAGACTAATACACTATTCTGCTCTTAAATGAAATACAAATTGTATTCTTTCAGTCTTTCTCAACTAGAATCACAAAAGATAATGAGCCTCTAATGTCCTATAACATCTATCTGGTGCAATAAATTTACTTTTCTTTGATGCATCTAGAATGATATTAGCTATGTACTATCCTTGTGAAAATTTAGAATAGTATATAACTAATCATTAAGCACATTTTATTTAATTACACTTAAAATTATTTTTTGAAAAATGTATTCAATTTTACCAAATAAATTTTAATACTTTAAACCACTTGAAGCTCTGATTTTCAATGAAAATCTAGTGATCAATATAAAGAATCAATGTCATGTACCATCTAACATATAGACCTGCAATATAGATTGATTAATATAGCTAAATATTTTCCATCTGTCATCTGAAAATGTGAGTACTGCACTAAATTATGAGTACCCTCAGAACCATACATTCAAACACCAAAGGAAAAAAGAAAATGAATTCTTGGCACTACTGAGTAATACTTTTTATGTAGAAACTTATTGCATTTTTGCTATATGAAAAGGATTTTGAAGGTTAAAAATAAAAACAAGGAAGTATATTTCTTTTCTTACCTAAGTACTTTCTGTTCAAATGTTCTCTATACCCCAAGGCAATGTCTGTCTTCCAGTGGCAGTAGTGGTAGAACCTATGATGTTTGAATGACATCTCATTTCATAACTAAGAGAAGTAGTGAGGCTTGTTAATCTCAAGTTGCTAGATTTAGCAAATAAAATATGATGCACAATTAAATTTAAGATAAACAATAATATTATTTTTATATAAGTATATCCCAAATAGTTGCAACGAACATCATTGTTTATATGAAATTTAAATTTAAATGGGTATTCTGGATTTAATCTAGCGATCCTACACTAACTCTGAGATATGACTTTTAGAATTATAGGTTAAAAACTGTACCAGTGCTGAATTTAAACCCTATTGACAGATGCATCCATGTATTTTTAATAAATATATTTTTGTTTGTTTGCAATCTTCCTAAATTCCTAAATTGCTGGGCCTATAGCAGAAGCATTTCTGCTCTGATCAAATGCTGGTATTATGCCTGGGTCATTTACATTTTTTTCTGCTCTTGGCCTTTTGTCTAGTGCCCATCATCTTTGGATGCATTACTCCCCACAGGCAGAAAAGAACCATTCACCCACTATTGTACATCTTTCCTTAAAAGGAAGCAAAAGAAGTCACCAGAAGAATTTTTCTTGTATGTCATTGGTCAGTGATCCAAAAACTGGTTAAATTCCTACACTAAAAGCCATCACTACAAAAGGAATCAGAATAGCATCATTGGTATAGAACAATTATGATGCAATTATGACCCAAGCTCCATAGGAAAGGTGTAAACACAAAACAGATAAAAACTGGACATACATTCTGCCTCACAATCCTACTATTGTTCCCTTGTGTTCTGAAAGGACCGTATATGCAAAGCAACCCAAAATGCTGAAAGAGCCCTGCAACCAAAGAACAAGATTGACAAATCCAGTCTGTCAGTATTGAGTGATTTATTTTTAGAAGCATGGTCTTGGGTGACCTCAAACAAGTAGATCTTCATACTGATATTCCCCACACCTGAGGCTTACATACCACAGGGAAAAAACAACGTATGCTCTGTGCAAAACAAGTAAAGTTAACCCTCCAAAAATTATAGGCTATAAGGATCATAGCCTATAATTTGTGTGATAACATCAAGTTTGTTGTTTTTTTTTCCTTACAGTAGGAACAGTGAATGAAGTAGAAATCAGGAGTTATTCATGGGACTGGCCCTAATCAGAAGTCAACATGGTGGATTAGCATCCAAAATGAGTCACTTTTGTTTCCATACATTGTAAGTCAACTTTTCTACTTGCTAGCTAACAAAAAGGATTATTTCTCCCTCCCTCTCTCTCTCTCTCTCTCTTTCTCTCTCTCTCTCTCTGTGTGTGTGTGTGTGTGTGTGTGTGTGTGTGTGTATGAGAGTGTGTGTCTTTCTCTCTGCTCCTTCATTTTTTCACTACATAAAGGATTTTCTAAGTTCTGGGCATTGTGCTTGGTGATATAGACGTTTCAGTAAATAAACTCTTTCCACAAATCATTCATCATTCATAGCCCTCTCCTACATAAGCTAACTACTTCACTTGATGACTACATAAGAAAATAGAAGTAATAATATGGAAAGGATTAACCTTTCCATCACAAAATCTGTGTTTGCTTTCACATTTTACTAGCTCTCTTTTGTGATAGTAGAGAAAATATCACTTTAAGAGTAACTCCCCTTCCCCATATCTGCTGGAGATCCAGAATTGTATCACTCTTGCCTTCCTAAGGTCTTAGCTCTTCCAGTTATACCTTCTTTTTCTTACATTGTCCTTTCCTCTCTGCCATTTGCTCCTTCTGTACACAAGCCAATATCCCTTAACATTAAAACACATTCTTGGTTAACAGTCGCATATTTTTCCAGCATTCCTACACTCCAAGCAAAACTCCTCAACAATATTGTATATACATTTTTTTCCAGTGCTTTGCTGTTACATTCACTCTTTAACCTACCTCAATGGGGCTTGTAAACTCTATATTTCATTTGAATTGCCTTTGTCAACAAGATTAACAACCTTCCTTTCAGCAATTCCACGGGATATTTTCCTGTCCTCATCTTTGGCAACCTCTCAATCATTCTTGACCACTAGATTCCTAAAACACTTTCTCAGTTTCCATGTCTCACTCTTTTTTCCTTTTTTATTCTCCCTTCTATTTTATTTTTCACTCTTTCTTGATCTATATTTGCTGTATCCCTCTGATAGAAATGCTTTAGATTTTGTTGCTGGCCTCTATTTTCTTTTCTGCTATATATACTCTCCTTTGGTCATTTTATAAATTCACATGGCTTTAAATGTCATATATAAGATGGTAATTCCCAAATATGTCTCACCTGAACTATAGCATTATATATCTCATTGATTGCTTTGTATTTTCACTTGAAAGTTTCACAGTATGACAAACCTAATAAAACAGGTTTTTTATTCTTTTCTATCAAAAAGCAATCCATCAGTTAATAATACTGTTTCTCTCCTAATCTTTCTCATCTCAGTGAATTATTAGACATATCAATTATTTTACCTGAATTCCTCCCTCACATCACTAATTATATGCATACAAGACATACATTTAACTTGTCATTTGCAAGTTCTGGTGCCTTAACTTAAAAGCAAATTGTAAATTGTCTACTTCTCTTCAACTCCACTACTTTCACCTCAGTCTAATCCATCCTTTACTTTTAAAATACTGCAAAAATGTCTTAAGAAACTTCTCTTTTTACTCTTGCCCCCTCCAATCACCGCAAACTCAGTTTGACCCCATTTTCTGAGACCAGACTGAACCTAAAATCAAAATTTAGCACCTTCTTGTACTAAATCTCATTGTTGCTGCTCATTCAAATATGATGCTGTTTGAGTTATATTAAGTTTAAGTTTACTTTGACAAGTCCTCAGCACATGACAAGACACTGATTTTATTTTTAATGCTAAATGCAGTCTTTGACTTTAATGAGCTCAGAGGTCTGATTCTTTATCCCTGTCTCTCAGTTCTGTGCCTTTAACCTAAGATCTTGTCACTATCTGTCCTCCCCATCAAAATATCCAATCTTATAAATGTACTTCAGCTTTGAATCCTGATTTACTCTCTCTTTTCTAGAATCTGAGCAACAAGTAGATCTTTTCCTAATTGGAAGTGTCTGGATTGTACTATCATTTCCTCTCCCAGAAACAAGGGCATTTATCCTTTAAAAAAAATTTTTCAGTGTTTGGCTCATCCCAAAATAGCAATGGGTGATTTAATTAATTGTCTAATTTGATGATGTACCCTTTATTTCTTCAGCTGTATCTTCAAGCTTTCTCTCTTTATATCTTTCTAGTATTTGTCAGATAAGTAAACAAAAACTGCTATTCTTCATAACTTTTCCCAAATTTATAAAATACAACATAACAGTGATTATTGGTGGAATGGTTATGCCACAAAACTTATTTTACAAGTATATACAAAATGTTAGATCGTGATTTACTCATAGATTAAAAATAGGTTGAAAATTTTGCCTATCTTTGAGAATCTATTTTCTCTAAGTTTCTGAAACAAGGTAATCTAAGGAGATAACTAGTATCAATAATTTGCCAATGCATAGGTTCCACCTTTTAAAATGCTTTATAAGTAATCCAGTTTTAGGTGAAGGAGCTGATATTTTAAAGCGGATGCATATACTTGATCTACAAATTTGGATTGTATCATGAAATTATAAATTCAAGTAAAAAATTTACAGTCAATGGCTTTATACTTGCAACTATAAGTATCGCCTAGGAAGAAACATAACAAGGATATGTATTAGAAAAAAATAGAGAGACATATTGGTTGTAATCTGGTATTCAACATTTTAATCTTTATGATTATATTAGTTTAGTATAGCTGCTTTTAAAAATTACTACAAACTTGATGGCTTGCAACAACATACATTGATTCGCTTACAGATCTGTATGTCATAGTCCAAAATCATTTTCACTGAGCCAAATCCAAGGTGTCAGCACTCCTCCAGAGGTTCTGTTTCCATGCCTTTTACAGCTTCTTACAGGGAGTAAAAACTGTATTTCTAGCCGGGCTCGGTGGCTCAGCCTGTAATCCCGCGCCTTTGGGAGGCTGAGGTGAGTGGATTGCCTGAGCCCGTGGGTTCAAGACCCGCCTGAGCAGCGAGACCTCATCTCTACAATAAATCAGAAAATCAGCCGGGTGTGGTAGCGCATGCCTGTAATTCTGGCTACTTGGAAGGCTGAGGCAGAAGGACCGCTGGAGCCCAGCAGGTCGAGGCTGCGGTGGCTGGGAGCGGCCACTGCACTCCAGTCTGGGCGACAGAGTGAGACTCCAACTCAAAAAAAAAAAACCTGTATTCCTTTGGGTCTACCCAAAGATTAACCAGTCTACCACAATGACCTTGTGTAACCTTTAACCTCAGCTTCTTCTTTTATAAAATGGATCTAATCAGGATATATTGAGACTGAACATAATGAAAACTTTAAGGCACCTAGGAAAATGCCTGAAAGTGAAGAATCCTGATTAATTAAAGTTGTCAGGTCATAGGCAGTAAAATTTCCTAATTTACATTATCATTTGAATTTTGATTTAATATAGAATCTCTTTTTGACACTTTTCATAACCACTATATTTTAAGAAAAAGTGTTCCTTAATAAAAAGGAGTTAATTTCCCAAGTTTGTATGTGACTGCATGTAATTATTCTTTCTTTGAGTTATGCTGCTTCTGACTTTTTTTACTTTGGTATTTTTAATTATTGGAAGTTTTAGTATATCAAGAAAAGGTAATCAAATCCCTGATTGCCCAGATATAATACTACAAAGGCAAATACCAGCATAACTACTAATGTTCCAAAAATTCTTTTTGAGTGCATCGATATGAATTATTTGGACTTTACATTCAGAATTGCAGATATCTTTGTTTTATCTTATACTTATCAGCTAAGCCATCACTTCCATTATATGTAGAGTCAGACTTTGAGATGATAACACTGACAGTCAAAGTAAGTGCAAGGGGAAAACATCTCTTTTATTTATTTATTTATTTATTTATTTATTTATTTTTTTTTTTTTTTGAGTTGGAGTCTCACTCTGTCGCCCAGACTGGAGTGCAGTGGCCGCTCCCGGCCACCGCAGCCTTGACCTGCTGGGCTCCGGCGATCCTTCCGCCTCAGCCTTCCGAGTAGCCAGAATTACAGGCATGCGCTA
>NW_007246652.1:639186-646026 GCF_000164805.1 Carlito syrichta | reverse complement strand
CGCATGCGCTACCACGCCCGGCTGATTTTTTTTTGATTTATTGTAGAGATGAGGTCTCACTGCCCAGGCGGGTCTCGAACCCGCGGACTCAGGCAATCCACTCACCTCAGCCTCCCAAAGGCGCGGGATTACAGGCTGAGCCACCGAGGAAACATCTCTTTTAAACCAGTCTAAATTATATATCTCAAGGTGTCTGAAAGTTATTAAGATGGCTAAAGATTTTTCAGAATGTCTGAAGTAGAGGGAGCTAGCAAATTAGACAGTTGAAAGAAAAGTTACTTCATTGTAATTGGGAGCCATGATTAAAACATATCAGCTTAATCTTATCAGAGACCGAAATAAGAGTTTGGAACAATAGATTCGTATCACAAGCATAGCTCAGAAACTAATCCTCCAATATGGACCATAAACAGCATCAACTATTTTATACTATTTTTTATATTCGTTTTTTATAGTACCATATTTTAAAACAACCTAGAATATTGGAAATAGAAGACTTTTTTCTCCTAAAGCAAGTTTTCATATAAAAAATGTTGATGCCTGGGTGGAAGTTGACTATATCTTTATTTTGCTATATTCCTGGACATAATATTTATTGTTAAATATATTCTGAAATATTTAGTTTCCAGATTTTACATGATTGCATATTTATTATTCAAGTCTTGACTGAGACATCACTTGCTAGGAAAAACCTTTTATGAATATCTATAATAAATTAGTATTTCCTACCCAGTTACTCTCTGGAAAGTCACTCTGTTTTACTTTCCACATAACATTTGTGTCTTTATGAGATTGCTTGATCATTATCATCTGACTTACCAAAGCATGTTTTCTCCATGAAAATAGAGATTTCTACACCTCAAGTACCTGATAGAAAACTTACTTCCTTTAGGTACTTAATAAATACTTGCTGAATAAAGGAAAAACCAAAAACACTTTTACGGAGGTAAAATTATTTTTGAATTTTTAATTGTATAATTGTGTATCTGTTGATTTTACTATGTCTTTTGAACAGCAAATTTTCTAATGACTTTTAATACTAAAGAAATTATCTGGAGCTTCGGAAATTCAAAGGCTGAGATCATTGGTCTCAAATGACCCTGGAATACAATTCAAGAATTAATTCCATTTGCAACTCCTTGATGACTAGTGAGGCTGAACATTTTTTCATGTATCTGTTGGCTGGGCTGCTCGTATGTTTTCTTTCAAGAACTGTCTGTTCATATATTTTGCCCGCTTTGTAATGAGACTGTTTGTTTTTTACTTTCAGCACATTTGAGTTCCTCATAGATTCTAGATGTTAGGCCTTTGTCAGACATGGAGTTGACAAATATTTGTTCCCAACCTGTGGGCTGTCTCCCTGTTCACTTGATTTTTTCTTTGACTTTTCAGAAACTTGTCAGTTTGATGAGGTTCGCTGAGATACCACCCACCTAACTCCAGTCAGAATGGCCATCATCAATAACTCAAAAAATAACAGATGCTGGAGAGGATGTGGTGAAAAGGGAACACTTCTACATTGTTGGTGGGAGTGTAAACCAGTACAGTCTTTGTGGAAATCAGTGTGGCAATTTCTAAAAGCTCTAAAAATCAACCTTCCATATGACCCCACAATCCCCCTACTGGGAATATACCTGGAAGAACTAAAATTATAAAAAGGATAGCTGTACATGTACATTTATCACAGCCTTGTTCACAATAGCAAGAATGTGGAACCAAGCATGCTGCCCAACAAAAGAGGACTGGATTTTAAAAAAATGTGGTACAAATACATGATGAAGTATTATGCAGTCATAAAGAAGAACAAAATCATGAACTTCACAGCAACCTAGATGGAATTGGAGTCTATAATACTGAGTGATCTTTCACAGAAACAGAAATGAGTATCACATGTTCTCACTCATAAATGAACCATGAATAACTACTGTAATACTATAAGAAAAAGATTGACAGTAGTGGGAAACTGTGGGGTAGGGGTGGTATGTGGAGGTGGGAGTGACAGTAGTCGAAATCTGCCTGGGGGGGCACACCTCATCAACAAGGGTACCTGAAGGATGAATATTTGTGTACCCAACCCTGAATTGAACCCCACAATTTTAAAATAAAAAAAAGCTAAAAGTTAAAAAAAACTAAAATATCGTCTTACATAAAAAAAGAATTACAAAAGAGCAACATGAAGTTTGTTTTTCCCTATAGAAACATAGCCTAATGAACAAAATCCTACCCTAGACAGATGTTCTTTAATTTTTATATCGAGACGAGGTAGAAGGAAAGACTATGCATTTTTCCTTTTGGAGTCTTCTTGATAATAACAAAAGGGCATCAACAGACTTAGACATATACTGGAGGATAATTATTCTGAAAGAGATTGTCATACTTTTGTTGAGATGCTCTTCTGTGCCTCCTCCTTCTAGCAGCGGTCCTCAACCTTTTTGGCATCAGGGATTTGTCAGTGACCAGCACTGACCAAGGGTGGGTTAGGACCCGCACCGGAGAATCTGGACGGTGAGAAGAGACCACTCGGAGGCAGTTCTTCTGGGAACAGTCTGATCAGGACTGAAGCCAAATTTTATTCGGACTCCTTCCAACTTATATACCATTTTCTATACCCTCCAGCAGTGTGATAATCATTTACTGGGGGTGTACAAGTTCCGTGCTTTACAAACTATGCATCACAAGACCACCACGAGATTTGCAAGTTCCAAGCAAACAGTTCGAATTCCATGATGTCTGTCGTGCTTCACAAAACCCACATTAAGGTCACAGGTGCACAATTTCAATACAGACCATTCAAAGTGTTTTCCATAATGTTCAATGAATCATTCATATTATACTCTTTGTTCTATACCCTGATTAATACAAAAAACTTTTCTAAGTTAACTCTAGGTTCAATCCAAGTTCACTGACTCCTAATATTTTTTAACGATTAATATTATCAACTTAACACTATATTATAATCTATAAGTTTACTTAAATGATTTAGCTGTTAGTTATACTATTATCCTATTACGATTTAACGTAATGCCTTATAACTCAGTTAAAACTTATTCTTAAACTACCAAACGTTACTATAATTCATATGAGTTTCATATGTCTAAACTTTAATTTTTATATGATCTAGTGATTGGACTTTAATACTATGCTATATCCTATTAAGCTAATACCTCATCATTAATTCTTTCATAAATCGTATAGTAACTATTACACTTGAATAATGTAGCAAAAGGAAACAAAACAGCAAGTGTAAATTTACACAACTATGAGTGTATATGTATATATTTTATCCTAACAAGTCTACTCTAAAAATCAAATAGTAGCTGTCACACTCTTGAGCAAGGAAATGCATGGCCGCCATAATGGTGGCTGTGGGCTGAAGCAGACAGAGTTTCGGTAATTAATGAAACAAAAGAAAACGTTCTGCCTGGCTAGGGGCAGGGCAACAAAACTATCATGGTAATTTAGTTTCTAATCTTAGCCCTAGGGGAAAGAGCTTTTGGGAACAAGAGCTGACTACCCAGTCTATCAGGAAATAGAAGTTAAAAAATATTTAGAAAGAAGTAAAACTTAGAAAGACAGAGAAAAATAATTCTGCTGTGCACTCTCCATCAGGCATATTGATATTTACTTATAAGTTTTACTGCCATGTATGCACATTGGTCACTAATCACATGCCAATATTACAGGTATAAGTGATATCCTATGTCAGAGGTGATCTTCCAGATGGGCCTTTACAGGCCTCAACCATGTAGCCATAGATGTTGGCTCCCAACAGGGATGGGTTCATGGAAGACAATTTTTCCATGGACTGGAGAGTCTGGTGGGGGGGTCACCGGGCATTCTCATGATCAGGCAACCTAGATCCTTCAGATGCACAGTTCGTAATAGGGATTGGCTTCAGTGAGAATCTAACGCCAATGTTGATCTGACAGAAAGAGGAGCTCCACAGCGGATGCTCATCTCTTGCTGTGAAGCCCTGTTTCTAACAGGCCACAGACCGTACTGGCCCACGACAGTACCGGTCTACAGCCTGGGGGTTGGGTACCCCTGTAATCTAAAGGATACTATGAAAAGTTCCTGGTGTTTATTTCTAGAATTTAAATCAGTGGAAAGATTTGATACCCTTACCTAAGTTAATTTTTTCACTCATTTTAGTGTCAGTCCATTATGTGAACTGATCTGGAGGCTTAATCAATAGAAAAAAAGGATGTATGGCTCAGCCTGTAAACCCAGCACTTTGGGAAGCTGAGGCAAGTGGATTGCCTGAGTCTGAAGGCTCGAGACCAGCCTGAGCAAATTGGCGAGACCTCATCTCTACAATTAAAAAAAAAAAAAATTTACCTGGACTTGGTAGCACGTGCCTGTAGTTCTATAGTTCTGGTTACTTGGAAGGCTGAGACAGAAGGATCGTGGGAGCCCAGCAAGTCTACACCGGGGTGTCCATGAGTGTGCCACTGCACTCCACCCTGGGCGTAAGAGTGAGACTCCAACTCAAAAAAAAAAAAAAAGAAAAGGATGCATATTGGATATCATGATTTCCACTCATTAATTTCGGTATTTGAATACTTCCAAATACTAAAAACATAGATTATTTCAATAGTTGTAGTCATCTGTATTTAGAGTTGAGTATGTTATTCTATTAATTTGGCATGTTACTCCACAACTTACTAGAAGAACAAGTAGAGAAATCTGCCAGTTGGTGCACAAATAAGTGATGTGAGCTTGCCTGCTAGTATTCAACATCAATACTTTTTGATGAAAGAAAACCATCTGTCTTCCACTCCCAATAGTTATAGTTTTGAAGGGTCGAGTCAACTCTCAGTAAAAGGCTTTAATTAACCTAAAATAATCGTCAAATTCCATTCCCTACTTCCAAATGACTACACAAAAGAGAACATAGATGACAATATTTTGACTCTGAATCAAGCCTCATTTAAAACCAGTTGCATCCCTAGATTTTTTTTAATCAAGTGTCAATAATGCACTCTTTTTGCATAAGCTATGCGAATGAGTTTTCTTCCATATGATATTAAAGTGGGATTGATGTTTAATACTACTAACTTGTCCAAAAATATTATGTTGAGGGCAATATACAAAATTAAAATAAATGTATCTCTGGATTTTAGAAGATTTCCTATGAAGTAAATGTTCGGTGCACATTTTCTAGTTCATAGATAAGATCAAGCATGGAATCCTCCACTCCACAAAATGTTACATGCACTCAAAATATTTAAACATGAGAAAAATACATATATCTATGCATTTTATAGATATATAGATATACTATGCATATTTTTAGTGTACTAAAGATACTATGAAAAGTATAGATACACATACAGGTACATAAATACACAGAGATGATAGATAAAAGAAAAATAGTGAAAGAAATTTACTAGCTTAAAAAAAACTCTCACTAAGGATAAGGCAAAGTTGTTACACAAACATGCATAACAAATGACAAAGATCAAGACCTTGCACACAAAGCTAAAGAATTGTGTTTTATTAGTTTGTAAGTCAAATAGTCTTTTAAAGAGATAGAAGGTTATGAGATAAGAACCCTTTAGAATTGACTCTCTAGGATGAAACCAACATATTTTGGGGGCAGGAATGCCAGTCAATTAGTGAAATGAAGACTTCCTGATTCTTAATTGCAAACTCATGGAGTAACACCTCCTGGCATATTCACAGATGTTTTTCCCTTGATATTGCAAGTTCCTTGAAGCAGAGTTTAGTCACAGGCATTTTCAAAGCCTCACCATCTTTCTCAATGACTGGCATAGAGAAGCTAAAGAATAAAGTATGAGATGCCTGAATTAATGAGTATATGAATGAATGAATGAGGAAATGGCTTGTTTAACTCCTACCAAATTTAGGAGATGGTCAATTTTAACTTGCTTATATATTTAGGATTTTAGGTCACCAAAATAACAAATGCCTTTTAGATATTCATTTGAAAAATTCAGAATAAACTGCAGAGTTGCATATTTTATCTCTTTGCAAAAATATTCATTGTTATATGGGGCATGCTCATTTATGATAACTCTGCTCTTTGAACATCATCCAAGAAAAAAAGTGAAACTGCCTATTATAATAGCTATCTAATCTAAAACCAACATTCCTGAAATATGCTAAATAAATAATAAAGGAAAAAATCTTGTAACTTCCTAGTAGGAACAAAACTCATAAAAACTAATGTAGCAATCAGGTATCTTCAATACTATTTATAATAGTCATTGTTATCTCAGGCAGCTTAATGCTTACTGTTTCTTTTATATTTGGAAAATGTCTAAATTATGTGTATTTTCTAAAAGATAAGATATATTTTTAGAAGTAACTTTTTAAATAAGAAGCTGGCACTTTTTCAACTCCCTTTTGGGAAATAAAATGAACTAAGTATATTACAGAAATATATAAAAATGTTATTCCATGACTGTGAATGTTTTTAAGACACATGAAGAAAGTTGTTTAGAATTCTTAAGGCAGGATTAAATCAAGCATAGCAGAATTCTGAATGCCCTTTGAACCTCATGCTTTTTATTCTCAGAATATAACCAGTGGTACATAAAGATTTCAAGTAATTTCCCTTAAAATGAAAATGCAAAACTTTTTGCACCTGCTTGTAAACAACCAAAGACTTTGCTCTAGTCTAGAACTAATTTATTTAGATGCTTCAGACCAATTATCTGAACTTGAACTTTTAAACAACAGAATGAAAATTAAAATTAATAGGGTAACTTTTCCATAATCTTAATTTGAATAAAAACTTGTACTTATACAGCTCCTTGGAGTTCAGGAAATGCTTTTTTTTTTTTTTTTTGAGTTGGAGTCTCACTCTGTCACACA
>NW_007246652.1:588630-639122 GCF_000164805.1 Carlito syrichta | reverse complement strand
CTGGAGTGCAGTGGCCACTCCCGGCCACTGCAGCCTCGACCTGCTGGGCTCTGGCGATCCATCCGCCTCAGCCTTCCAAGTAGCTGGAACTACAGGTGTGCACTACCACGGCCCGGCTAATTTTTGATTTATTGTAGAGATGAGGTCTCGCCAAGTTGCCCAGGTGGGTCTCGAACCTGAGGGTTCAGGCAATCCACTCACCTCAGCCTCCCAAGGCACAGGATTACAGGCTGAGCCACTGGGCCCTTCTGGGAGCACAGGCTCCAGAAATGCCTTCTTATACCTTACCTATTTTGAACTTCTAAATAGCCTTTGTAAGAGTCCGAAGAATGGTCCCTCTTGACCACTTATGGGTAAACTGTTTCATAGTTTATAAGATTTTTGAATCTTTCATAGAAATTTCTTTACATCACAAAATACCTTAAATAGATGAATGAGCATATCATGAAGAATAGATATTTCCAACACTTATGACATCTATCATGAAGAGATAATGGCATTATACATGAAATTTCATAGTAAGATATAACTATGGGAATGGTGGTCTTTATGAAGGTATATTTTTACTCCAATTGGTATTTGATTAAATTATTTGTTGATAATTATTCCAGTTATCAACTGCTACATAACAAGCAACCTCAAAGTTTAGAAGTTTAAAACAAAAACATTCAATTACTTTGCTCACAAATCTTCAATTTGATTAAGTAATGATGATGTGGACAGGTTGTCTGCTTCATCAGTGTCAGATGAGGAAGAACTACTAGGGACTGGAGTATTTACTTTTAAGATGACTCACATAGCTGTCAGCTGCAGCTGGTCATTGGGTAGGAATTCAGTGAGGGCAGTGTGCCAGGTTCTTTCCAGGTGATCTCCTACTTGGCTTATTTATGAAATGGTGGCTAGTTTCAGATAAGCTAGAGCTTCAAGAAAACTAAGCAAATATTGACTTATCTTTGGAGTAAGTGCATTGCATTTAAATGATTATTAAAAGCATTAGATTTGGATCTCTAGCATGTTTCTCTTTGTTGTTTTTGTTATACCTTTGTTTTTCTTTCTATCTTTTAGATTGTTTAAATCATTTTGGGATACCAGTTTTATTTACCTCTTAAATTTTCAGTTATACAGATTTGCATTTTTATTAGTTGTTGCTCTAGGAATTACAATTTATTTTCTTAACTTTTCAAAGCATATGCAGTCATATTTACTTGGTTCTTCTTATGTCATTAATTTTGAATTTTTTCCTGACTACAGTTATTTTATATTGCGGAGACTCATATTCTAAGTTGGTTAAACTCTCTCTTCAAATGCTGTGTTTTGGGCAGCAGCTCAGATCTCAGCTAAATTTATTTGCCGCTAATTGTGCATCTGTGAATGTGTCCCATACATACATAGTTTAAAAAGCAGGAAGAGACTTTGATAGTTATTAAATACAGACCCAGGGCTCTCCTTCTCAGGCCTTTCCATTTGACTTTCAACCCACTAACTTGGTGGTTGTGGCCATAAGTTCTGTTCTCTGATTCATCATGGCAGAACCATAGTGAACTTTCCATCATAGCTTCTGTCAACCCACAGCATCATGAGCCATGGTCCACCTTCGGGTTAACAAATGGTTAACTCACCGCAAACTGGTCAATTTTCCAAATTTTAAGTCTTCCCTAAAATCTATATGTCTGTGTTTCATATCTAGAAACTTTATGTGGTTAATTTTGGTATTATATCCAAATTTTATTATTTTTAATTGAGGAAAGTACTTCTGTGAGGAGCATATTCTAATATCAGTTTTTTGAAACACATGCGACTTTGCCTTTTACAATGTCTTACACACTGGATTTGGCTTTTGTTCATTTACCATATTTATCTCTCTATCTCTTTTATTTTCTTAAACATTGATATATACTGAAAGTCTTCATTAGATTTAGGTTAAACATTTTTTGTAAGAATAATTTTTATGTGTTCTTATGTGCTTCAGCTTGTGTCACGTGATGAGTAATGTTAGGGGTCTCTTTATAAGTGATGCTATGATGAATAAGGTAGTCACTGGCGGGTCTATCCATTGTAAAGCAAAATATTCTCTTTGCAAAAAATATGTAAGCTGATGTGTTATACTTTGACACCGTGCAAAATTCTGTGTTTCTCACAATGTGTTTTTGAAAATTTTTGCCTGAATCAACTGTTACAGTGGGAATTTCAAAGTGGTGATTTTTCTAATTCTATCATGTATAATATTAGTTGATATTAACAGAAATATATATTGAGTCAGAGTCTAACTCGGTCTCCCTTGCTGGAGTGCAGTGGCAAGACCACAGTTCACCACAGCATCTACCTCCTGGGCTCAGATGACTTTTCTGCCTCAGCCTCCCAAGTAGCCAGGACTACAGGCACACACTTGGTTAATTTATTTTTTTGTAGTGACATGATCTTGCTTTGTTGCCTGGGCTGGTCTCCAACTCCTGGGCTCAAGCAAACCGTCCGTCTCAGCCTCCCAACGTGCTGGCATTATGGGTGTCAGCCACTGCCCAACCTAACAGAATTAGTAGAAATAATTAATTCCCTTTTTATACTATATTATTTGGTCAAAAGTTAAATTAAAATTCTAATATGCTATTTACATTATTAAAAACATATACATATATGTAATATTTTAAAATAAAATAGTATTGTTAAGCTTTAGTAAGAATAAAATAATTAGCAGTCGCCTTCAGTGCTGGGTGATGGCTGACTGCTCATACTTTTCTGTTGCTAAATGACCTCCCACTGCATTTAATTTGGATGTTGTTCTGACAGCTGTAATCAACCATAAAATGTTGCCAGAATAAAGCAGACTGAAACCTTCAAATTATTTTGCATAAGTATTCAATATTGTCATAAACAATAAGCTTTGTGTGCATTGTTCACTCTTGCCCTACCTCTAACCCACTCACACTTTTCAAATGAAATTGAGCTGCATCATAAAAAGACTTGCTAGAATATGATTAATTAGCATTCATTTCCCCAACAATAGGATCTTCCTTTTCAGAAATAGAAGACAAGTGGGAAATAGTCTTGCTGAACAAATTAGGCCAGGGAATCTCTTTCACTCAATAAAAAAATGGTATATAAATTTAGCATTCAGGTATTCAAGAAAAATATATACCTGTTGATATACTGCCTACTCTGATTGAAATATTTACACAAAGGCCATAGTAATAGGAGATTAGGCAAGAAGTCCATTATACTTTAGTCCCATGAAGTCAGGAAATTGAGTGTGCTTGACATAGGTATACTTGTATGGGCTCTATCTCTACATACCAGGTGGCTAACTGTCAGGGATAGCTTAAAGAAATTTGACAATTTCAAATTCCTGTGGCCTAGTAAGAAGTTTTGGGATCCTTTCATTAGCAAATTAATGTTGGAAGAGCACTCACTCATTGGTAGTAACACTCACCAGAAGCACAGTAATCAATGCAATATAAAGAATTCTGAAAGTCTATTTTCTGCTAATAGCTATGATAGCTTTGGGTATTTAGTTTGGAAGCAGAAGCACTGTGAGCCAGTAAGTGCTCAATGTTTGGACAGGACAGACAGTCCTGAAACTGAAGGGCAATTGATGCTTCAGAGATTGGAGGGAGAACAACAGCCTCACTGTACCAGGCTGATGTTAATGCAAGCAAAAAAAGCCTTTGAAATGGATGAACTTCAGCAAGCTTAGACAACTCCAATTATTTTTGTATCTCAAGCACTGGACACAATGCCTGACTAAATACATTTCTTGCCCTTATTGAGACTTTCATCCCCACAAGTACCTTATGTAATTTAGAAAATGTTCGGAATGTTTGAATTGTTTTCAGACATATATAGAAAATAGCTTGATATTTCTTTCTTTCTTTCTTTCTTTCTTTCTTTTTTTTTTTTTAGTTGGAGTCTCACTTTGTCACTCAGACTGGAGTGCAGTGGCCACCTGGCCACTGCAGCCTCAACCTGCTGGGCTCCGGCGATCCTTCTGCCTCCGCTTTCCAAGTAGCTGGAACTACAAGCGTGCGCTACCACGCCCGGCTAATTTTTAATTTATTGTAGAGATGAGGTCTCGCCTGCCCAGGCCGGTCTCGAACCTGCGGGCTCAGGCAATCCACTCACCTCAGCCTCCCAAAGGCACGAGAATACAGGCTGAGCCACCGAGCCTGGCTAGCTTGATATTTCTAATTAACTTTTATGTATGTTGGTTTTCTTAGTATAAATAATTTTCTTTTATCTGAATGGGTATAAGTAACTGGAGCAGCATAAAAAATACTCAATAGTTGAATTACAGTTGTCACTAAATCACTGAAGGAGAGACTGAGAAAAAGATCATGAGGCTTCTTTCAGTGACTAAGATTTTGATCCTAGTATATTCTAGGTGAAGGAATTTTTGGTTTTGCTTTACTCTCAAATAAGTTTATCATTAACAACAATCGTTCAGCTTACCACCTAATATCGAACACTTATTCATCTGAATAAATAAAAGACACATAATAAAGAAAAACAGAAGTTAAATTTACCAATTTTAGCTTTTGTTTTTAAACTTCCTTCCAAATATGTTTTGAACCCAGAATTTCTAATCAAATGAACATTAATTATACTCCTGACCCATTCACAGAAAATACTCTAAATTTTGAAGACAACTCTAATGTTGTAAGAAAAAAGTTAAAAAAGAAAAACACAGAAAAGATCAAGATCATCTGTAATATTATATCACAGAACAAGTCATCATAAAATGTTCGTATATTAATTGACAGATATACATTTAATAGGTCATAAACAAAAACTCAGTGCAATGTACATAAAATGTACACCGTAGATTTTGGCTCTTTTGTCATACTATATTTTCTGTTTGGTAAGCAAAATTTTTCATTAAAAATATGTCCTGAATATTACTTCATGTCATTAAATACATTGTGAAAACATCACACTTAATGTTGAATAGCAGTCTATTATATGAATATGCCTAACTTTTTGATGTCAACGCAATAAAAGTTATATAGAAAATTAAATGAGCTGGGCTTGGTGGCTCAGCCCGTAATCCCGCGCCTTGGGAGGCTGAGGTGAGTGGATTGTCTGAGCCCGCTGGTTCGAGTCCCGCCTGGGCAAATTGGTGAGCCCTTATCACTGCAATAAATCAAAAATTAGCCAGGCATGGTAGCACACGCCTGTAATTCCGGCTACTCGGAAGGTTGAGGCGGTAGGATCGCCGGAGCCCAGCAGGTCGAGGCTGCAGTGGCCGGGAGCGGCCACTGCACTCCAGTCTGGGCGACACAGCAAGACTCCAACTCAAAAAAAAAAAGAAAAGAAAAGAAAAGAAAATTAAATGGTTAAATGGACAGCATGAGAGGAGGTGTAAAAAAAGGAGCAAAACCCTACAGAGCAACAAATCATCAAATATTCATGATAAATGACACAAGAATTAAAAGTTGAAATAGATCAGGTTTTGTTTCCTATTTTGTACCATGAATTGGTAGAAATTTTCTATTTTGTTCTGATTAGTTTGAATGACTCCTCTCAATGTTGATAATAAATTTCTAAATAACATGTCCATCTATGCTTACAATGCCAGCTTCCCTATTAACCTTCTAAAGTACTTGAAGAAAAAGCAATCCAAGTATTGCTATTTTGTACCACCAAAAAAGTACTGTTTTGTAGTGTGTAGAAAGTTTTTATTCTAGCTCTCAAATCCATGTTTTATTAACTATAAACATTAAAAGCAAGCATTATGTACTTTCAAGCACTTTGTTAATACCAAGTAAACAGTAGCTATTACTTTTTTATTGTTGACAGAAAATTAAGTAGATGACAAATGTCTATGACAGTGTTCTTGATCTGATTCAAACTGCAATTTGTATTGAGTAAACTTTTCTGTAAATAATTTCTGCACATTTAATTTTATTTTTATCCTAAGATTTGTTTCTCTGCTTTTATTGAAGGGATGGGCATTAAATGTGTTCATAACTATATAATCATGATTTTGTCTTTACCTCTCTTCAGTGGATCCCAAGGTGAATCAGCTGTTTTTGACATTGGCCATTTATACTCTTTTTGAGGCTGGATTCAACATTTGTGTATTTTTGTTGTTGGTGGTGGTGGTGTTATTCCTGAGTCCTCAGGTCTTTGTATGCAGTAATGAAAACTGGAAGAGAAATAATGGAAGTAGAAGTAGCACTGACCAACTTAACATTTCTTGGAGCAGTGAATTGGTGTGAGAGACTAATAAACTAAGTTATCATGATACTGTACCTGAAAGACTAATTTCTAATAATGTACTCTAAAAACAAATTTAAAAATCTAAATTTAAATTGAGTGGCAACAAAAAATAAATTAAATACCTTGCATTTCAGCATTAAAAAAATTCCCTGATGGGCTTTAAACTAGTATCCGTCATTTTTGAGGATAACTTTCATTTATAAATCAGATACTTTTGTTATTAAAAAAAAATCTGAACTGAGAAAAAGTATTTTGAAGTTGCATTTAGAATATAAGCATTATTCTAGAAATATAACTCCCCCCCACACGTTTTTTAACTTTTAAAGTTATTTCTGGTTTTAACTTGACCCTTCTTGCTGAAACCAAAGACCACCCTCCTGATCATTATTGATGACTTTCACCATCCTATAATCCAAAGTTATCTTGATCTGCATTACAGTCTCTAGCATCATAAACTCTTTCTTTTATGTATTGTTCCTTAATATCCAATAAACCTAGATCTAGATTGAATCTATCTATCATTTATTTCCGATGGAACATTCCTCTTTGCTCCTACTTTGTACAGAATTTGTATATGAACAGAATTCTAAATGGAACTTTTTATTTTATTCTTTCAGCAATGACATTTTAACCTGATTGAGAATAACTCTTCTTGAAAAAGACACTGGAAAATCTGAGGAAAAATTGCAGAATTTAAAATAATGTGATTGAAAGTATTGAAGTAGTAAAAACTTGTAAAATAACAATCTTGACTGGTCATGGCAGCTCACACTTATAATTCCAGCACTTTGGGAGGCCAAGGCAGGAGAATCATTTGAGGACAGGAATTTGAGACCAACCTCAGCAATATAGTGAGACTCCACCTCTACAAAAAAAAAAAAGGACTCCTTTAGAGAAGAAATGACCCCAGACAAAAAGGTGTGCACTACATGCATTGTTGCTTTTCCTCCAAAAAGTGTGGGGCCTTAATCATAGCACCATAAGCATTTTGAATCTGTTAATCATTTGCTATGAAGGTGGTCCTGTGCATTGCAGGATGTTTAGCAGTCTCCTTGTACTCTGCCTTCTAGATACAAGTAATATATGATAGGTGTGACTTTCAAAAATGTCTCCAAACGTTGTCATATGTCCCTTGGAAGGCAAAATTGCCCCTGGTTGAGAGACTCTGCTGCAGAGGTATTTGATTATTCAAAAGAAACATCTGAAAGCTTGAAATAACTTTGGCAGTTCTTTAGGGCCAGGGCACAAACTTTGCTGTTTAGGCATTCAAAATACACACTTAGGGTAAACTCCTGAAGGGTTATTATGTAGCAGTAAAGAGAATTATTGACTAAGGTCCAACACCAAATCAGCTCCAACCCTGACTGGATTAAAATCATCTACCTCATGTCCCAACTGCCTAAAAGAGGAAAAGTCAATTTCTTTGGAAATAAAATCTTGAAAGAAGATAACATCTGTTAGAGCCACAAACAATGTCAACAAGTTTTTATACAGACATCATACATTAAATTATTTTTAAAGACATCATATGATAGAAGACAATATTTGACAAAAATCCAAGGGAAAAAGAGTCAATCAAAATAAATTCATGAAATTCATAGGCATTGGCTTAAAAGATATGGGCTTAAAATATTAAGTATAAGAAATTAAGTTACAAAATACATAGTTAAAGGACAGAACTGATCATGTGAAAGGTAATAGAATAAATTTACATTCTAGAATGAAAACAAAATAAAAACTAAAATTAAGAGTGCAACATATAGATTTAATGCAGATTAGACACAGTGAAAGAAATTGTTATTGCGCTGGAAGTTAGTTTAAACAAATACAAACTAAAACACAAAAAGAGAAAAAGATGAAACATCCAGAAAAGAGCAAAAGACATACCCTATGGTAAAAGTTTAATGCATGTGTGATTGGAGAACCAGAAACCGAAAAGAGATAATGAAGACATAAGCTATATTTGAAGATACAATTATTCAAAAATTTCTAAATATGATAAAAGACATCAACACACAGATTTTCAAAGTTTTAAAAATTCTAACAAGGAAAAATATAAACAAAACTGTATATTGAACCATCACAGAATACTGTTGAAAACCAAAGACAAAGGGCAACCTCAAAAGCAACTAGTGAAAAGAGATATTAAAAACTGGAGTAATAAGACTAGCAGCTAACTTTGCAACATAAACAATGGAAGCTAGAAGATAATGGAATGATACATTCTGCCAATCTCTATACCCAGTGAAACTATCCTTCAAATATAAAACCATAAATATTTTAAGATGATAAAAAAATTTTAATTGCCATCACTGTACTAAAGTAAATACATAAAGGTGTTTTTTAAGCAGAATAAATGGAAGCATGAAAATTCAGGAGGGAACATAGAGCAACAGAAAGGGCAAATAGTTGACTAAATGTAGATGAATGTAATTCTATACAAAATGAAAACAATTGTGAAATATATTAGCCCAGGCTTCTATAACAAAGCAAGATAAACAACAGAAATTTGTGTCTCACAGTTCTGGAGGCTTAAAGTTCAAGATCAAGGAATCAGCAGATGTAGTTTCTGGTGAGGGTTCTCCTCCTCACTCATAAGTTGCCAACTTC
The DNA here is from genome assembly GCF_000164805.1 of Carlito syrichta. Classification (NCBI taxonomy): domain Eukaryota; kingdom Metazoa; phylum Chordata; class Mammalia; order Primates; family Tarsiidae; genus Carlito; species Carlito syrichta. The sequence goes on along the minus strand of NW_007246652.1, from coordinate 630,302 downwards.
TCACTAAGTACTCACATGACCTTTTCTCAGTTCATGCACATGAAGAGATAGTTACCTCTCTCTTTTCCTCTTCTTATAGGTCAATCATAAGGGTACTAACTCCATTACCTAATCTAATCCTAATTATCTTCCAATTGCTCCATCTTTATATTCCAGTACGTAGAGGGTTAGGGTTTCAACATATGAATTTCAGGGGGAAACAAATATTCAGTCCACAACATTGGGTTGAATACAGTTGATATTAAATTACATACCAATAAGGCAGGAGGAAACTATAAATGCCGTGAATTTTAAAACTTCTTTACATTTTACAGGAAATACAAATGTATTAATTTATGTCATACATGTTTTAGTCTGTAGAGTAAGCACTAAAAAAATTATAACAGATGCATTACTAACAAGTTAGCAGGGAAATGAAATAAAATAGCTGATCAAAAAAGCAACTAAAAGAAAGAAAATGTAAGTATATAAATATATAAATCTAGAAGATAGGAAAATATAAAATAAATAGTAATCTAGAATTATTTTTAAATTATCAGTATTCACATTAAATATAAGCTGACCTTGCTATTAATTTATTTGAAAATACACATCAAGTGCTTATTTTATGACAGTCATTCTACCAGATAATTGTCCACTACAGCTATGTCATAGGGGTTGCAATAGAGTTATAATAATTCCCTAAGGAAATCTTATTTTGCATGCAAACATGTTTTCACCACCATTCCAATCTAAGTTATTCCTGACAGATTTACCAACATTTTAAACAGTGTAAATGTCAGAGGTGTCTTATATAACCTGGTATGAAATGCTACCATTTTCAGTTCAAATTATGTCTATTTACTTCCATTCCTACCTCCTCCTCAAAATGTCCTGAGGACATTATTCTATTTCAAATTAACCCAAATGTTCTCCAACTCTCAACTCAGCTCTATCAACAATATGTGTCTCTCATATTTCTTCTTCCTCTGTATTTTGAAGTTATTAAATGTCCTTGTGTGGAAAATTAAATAACCAAATTCAGAACTCACTTCAGACCAAATAAATCAAAATCTCTAGGGCTGGGGCTGAAGCGTTGGTATTTTTAAAGTTTATCAACTACAAGGTGACTCAAGAGAGCATTTTGTCATGTTAGAACTGTGTATTTTCAACTGGGTAATGGTTATATGGATCAGTGCTTTTGTAAATATTTACTAATCTGCATACTTAAGAAGCTTTGTGCTTTATGTGAGTTATGATTCAACAAAATTTTAAAAATCAAAGCCACCCCAAATGACTCTAATGCCCAGGTATGTTTAAGAACTCCTAAAGTAAAGTGAAAGAATACATATTAGCAAAAGACTTGGATGATGAATGTAGGTAAGAATGGGAAAATATATAAAACGTATAGAATGTGTTTATAATATAGCATTTGTAGACCAGGGAATGAATAAGATTAAATATGGGTTTATTGCACGAGTGTCTTTCTGATGCCAGAGCAGCATCAAAGAGACTGCTTAAACGGTCTCCCCATGTGAAATTGAGCCTAATTAGAACAATTTGAATTTATGAAAGCCCATGAGCTTATGACACCCTGAAAAATAATAACATAAATTTTACAAAAGGTGATGTCATACAAAAGAAGAATGGTCATAAGATGTATATTTTATGTACTGATTTTAATAAATGAGAAAGCATGAAAAAAAAATGGGTTTATTAAGAAGAAAATAGAAAACTAGGAATAACAAACATAATTGATGTACAAGGACTTGGGTAGAGGTGAATGCTCTTGGAGTAAGATGAGTCTGGTTTCCAACTAGTTTCAAAAATCATAAAATTAATCAAATAAACATATCATGCCCTGAAGATATCTGGTAAGCGGAGAATGACCATTTTAGTGTCACTAGTGGGATTTGAAAATTTTCAACTTTCAATTGGACAATTTCTACCAAGCTGTTGTTATAACAAGCTGTTGTTATAAAAAGCTTGTTGTTATAAGGCAGAGTCAGATATTTTAGAACTAAATTTTTGGATGCAGTCATAATCAGTAACCTGGGAAAGAAGAGGATTAAATTGAAGAGAATATGAACAATACAAAGAGATAAGAGAATCTGGAGAGTTGAACTCATGGAACTAAAGATAAACATGGTTTTAGAGAAAGAAAGAAACTGCCTGATGTCAAGAAATTCCAAATCCAAGAAATTTTAAAAGACATATGCATTATTCCAGAAGGATGTCACATAAAAGTAAGTAGCTTTGTGACGTGGAAACAGGAGAAGTCAAGTTGCAAGGACATTTCTTTTTTATTAGTAGTAGTAAAGCTAGAATTTATCTATTTATTTATTTTTATTAGTAGTGGAGCTAGAATTTATTTATTTATTTATTTATTTACTTATTTATTTATTTTTTGACTTAAAGGTGTGGGGTACAATTCAGGGTTAAGTATACAAGTGTTCATTATGCAGGTACCAGTATTATGATGATTGTTCAAGATCTGCTTATGAGTGAGTACATGATACTCAATTCTTTGTTTCTGTGAAAAATCACTCAGTATTATAGACTCTAAGACCATCCAGCTTGCTGCAAAGCTCATGATTTTGTTCTTCTTTATGGCTGCATAATATTCCATCATGTATATGTACCACAATTTTTTTTATTCAGTCCTCTTTTGATGGTCAGCAAGACTGGTTCCATGTTCTTGCTATTGTGAACAATGCTGCAATAAATATATGTATGTAGGTATCTTTTTATAGAGTGATTTGAGTTCTTCCTTTTAAAAATGTGTCAGAAAACAAACCTAACTGCCTTGCAGAAAGACCCAGACCCAGAATGGAAAATTTTACCAAACATTTAAAACCAGGTAATTCTAATGCAATTGAAAGTGTTACAGAGATTAGAAAGAAAAAGAAAACCTTCATAGTTTTTTAATGAATGCAGATATTACTGCTATAATCAAAGTGTTGGAAAAAAAGAAATGTTCAAATGAGTTCAATATTATCAAAAAAAATCTAAAAGCACACTTATACAATGCATTATAATTAAATAGTATTTATTTCAAAAATCCAAAGATGCTTTAATACAATATATCCATTAATGTAATTCTTACTATATGTATATATAGTAGAAATTTATAGATATATAAACTTTCAAAACATCAAGTAACTATTTGTGAAAACAAAGCAGCAATAAAATTTTAAAAACGATGGTGACTTTTAGGCCTTGATAAAATTTCTATACCTCGATTGCAAAGCCAATATCTGACACATTTGGAAAGAGTGAAGTCATTCCCACCAAAATAAAATCTCACTATCCCATTGGCTACAATAATATTTATCACTGAATTATAGTTGTTATCCAAAACAACAAACACAGAAAAAACAATTTGAAAAGTAAGAATTTTAAAATGGAGATAAAAAACATTTATAGCACATCTGAAAATTTAAAAGAAACTTAAAAACCTATCACAATGAGTAAAAACCAATAAAAACATTTCAATAAGGTATCAGTGTATAAAAACTAGGAAATTCAAAACCTTCCATTCTATTTAAGCAATAATCACAGGAAAGATCTTGCTTGAAAAAATTAAAAGATAATATCTTGTATTAAATGTGTAAAACCTATAGAAGGAATATTTTTAAATACTTTTAAAAAACTTAAAATTGTCTTTAAAAAACATGTTCGTGGCTAAAACAAACAATCATAAAGATATAAATCTCCACAAGATAAAATATAAATTTAATGTGGCCCTAATAAAATTACTAAGAGAATTTTACTGAATTTAAACGTTACTTATGAAAATCACATGGAAAAGATTACAAACGTGACTAGACAAGGAATTCCTGAAAATGAAGATTCACAAGGCCAGCAAGGGAGAATTGGCATGACCAGATATTAAAATAAAGTAAAATTCCTCTCACAAAAACATTGTGGCATTTGCACATAAATAATCAGAAAGGCCATTGGTATCAAAAAGAAAGTATAAAAATTGACTCAAGTACATTTAAAAGTATATTATAGTATATAATAAACTAAATCATAGAAGGAAATAGATTTTGATTAATGGTTTAAAGAAAATTTGACAGCCATTTTTTTAAGCCATTTTTTAAAAAACTGAAGCTATGTGTTATAGATTTCACTCAACGATACTCCAAATGAATCAGACATATAAATACTTTTTAAAATTATGCAAGCACTAAAAAAAATTTTAATTATTTGAAGTGGAAGTTAGAAAGCCTAAATAATATGTCCCCAAATTCAGAAACAATAAAAAATCGATAAATTTAATATTAAGATATATCTTTTCTATTATTCAGGTATCATAGCTTTAATATTCTCAAGGCTCCAAATTATGATCATTAGTTGATTCAAAAGTTTAAAAAATAAAAAATTAGTAAATACAAAAATTCACATGTTAAAAATTTGTTTTTATTTTTCTATTAAATAATTCATACTACCATGATCTACTAGGCATACCATTTTAAAACCAATACTTTCTAGCATATTTGGAGAGATCCTTCCTATTCAGAAAATTAATTAAAAACATAAATATGTACACTTATTACATTAAAAATAATAACAATGAATTAAAACAATGAATATAAAGATAATCATTGCCAATTTTGAAAACGTAGAAAACTAAAATTGCTAGATAACCTGTTAGTAGACATGTCTAGAAAATCATAAGAGGTGAAGCACAATTAGTCAATACATATTAGAAACATTTTTCCTTGGAATCATGAAATACACTAGTAATATGCTAATGAAAGTGTAAACGATTTTAAGAAGAGCATTTTATCTTGACAAAGACACAGTTAAATGAACCTGTAAATTTTCTGAAATTATGCGAAAATGTGAAATGATGTGATTTTCCTGAATGACAATATATATATATATATATATACAGTGACCATTACTAGTGTGCTCATTCACTAACCTTGTAAATCCAGTTCTAGGAGATTGCTCTAAAAAAAAAAATAAGAATATTATCTACTTTTTTTGCAGTTGAAAAGACTTCCTTAGATTGTTTTGTGGGAATAATATTTGGAAATTGTAAAAATGTTCAGAAGTAACAAATTGGAACTATTTTGGCACATTCGAAGGTAGAAAATTATTGTCAATGCATAAGCATTTAAAGCATATTTCATAGGAAATAAAGAGACCTAAGAAGAGTGATTTTATTTGCATATGAAAAAAGACAGTTAAAAAATGCAGTGGAAATTATATTTGAATAGTGAGAATCAAATTAGTTTCAGATTTTCTTATTTATACTTTTATGTATTTTTATATTTTTCTGTATTAAAATACTTTTGTGGCTTTCAAAAACACCACATGTAGAAGTCAATGTTTTTTAAAGACTAGAAGACAATAATTAACTATTGCTTTGCTGATATTCTGTGAGATGAATCAATTTCCCTCTTTTGTTCGGTCTATATGTTAATACTAAGAGAGTGTCATAGTACAATTCTGAGTTGGAATGCAACTTTTGTGTTTAAACGGGAATTAGGATAATCTCTCTTTACTTTTGTTTCTTCGGTGTCAGTGTGTACGAAGAGGATCAAAAAAGGAAAAAGAAATAATTATTTTTTAAAGAGTGAGACATTTGTAGTACTGGCTTTCCCTGCTAAGCAAGCCAACAGCATCAGTGTACCAGCTAGTGCTGTTGTGAGATGCTGCATTCAGCTTCAGTGAAATTTTTAAAGAGATTCTTTTGAGCGTTTGCCTATTCCATGATGGATGATTTAGGAGTGCACCTACCTACACCAAAACAAGTGTTCAGCAGTTTTGAACCAAAAACAGCATGATCCCCATACCCCACCCTCCCTATTCACCGAATCTCTCCCCAAGTGATTTTTTGTTTGTTTGTTTCTCCCGATGAAAAAAATCCTCAAAGGGAAACGTTTTCCTGATATGGAAGAGGTGAGACAAAAAACTGCAGAAGCCCTAAAAGGCATCAAAAACCGTTTGGACCAGCAGAAAAAGTGTCTCCATGGGTGTATTGTATCAAACAGATAATACATTAAAGGTGACTAAAGTTTAAACATGTAAAAATAAATACACTTTTTTTTTTTTTTTTTTTTTGAGTTGGAGTCACACTCGGTCGCCCAGAATGGAGTGCAGTTGCCGCTCCCGGCCACGGCAGCCTCGACCTGCTGGGCTCTGGCGATCCTTCCTCCTCAGCCTTCCGAGTAGCCGGAATTACAGGCATGCGCTGATTTTGATTTATTGTAGAGATGAGGTCTCGCTGCCTAGGCGGGTCTCGAACCCGCGGCTCAAGCAATCCACTCACCTCAGCCTCCCAAAGGTGCGAGATTACAGGCTGAGCCACGGAGCCCGGCTAATACACTTTTTTAATAAAAGGATTCTGGGTTTTGTTTTTGTTTGTTTGTTTGTTTGTTTTGTTTTGGTGAGGGGAGGGGTCCTTTCTCACAGTTGAGATTATATGCCAGCCTCGTGTAAACTGTTTCAGGTAAGAAATGACAACACTTAAAAAATTTTCCAGACTGACTTGAAAATGAGATCTGCTTTAGAGCAAACTAAGATTAAGCACACAAACACAAACACACAAATCCAGTGGTTTTTGAAAGGAAGGGGTTATGTGTATGTTAGTTTGAATTGGGAAATCTCTTCTGGTAAAGGTTCTAATTTGGCACAGTGCTGCTTGAGAGATACTTGCTTGAAATTACTGAATCTTGCAATTCTTTTATGATTGGTAGTTTCAGGAAGATGATTCTGTATATAGAATTGACTACAAAGAAAGAAGCAGAAATTGATCTATAAAGAAAGACCAATGTTCTCTTACTACTGAGGCTTATAGACATATATAAAACTCTATTTGCAAAATATTAGCAAATTTTCCCAAAGCTCTTTCTAAATTTGAGTTTTCCTGAACAAAACTATTTGACCAAAGTAATACAATTTTGATAATGCTAGTTCTTGATGGAAAGGATTTTCATCTTCCCTGCTACACAAAAGAGATATTTACATTGAAGTAGAACTGTTTATATAAGGTTTATATGTCCAGTATTCATGTTGATGATTCATTAACACTTATTAATCAATTGCTATTTACTATATTATATGTTAAATGCTAAATACTGTATATTTAGCATATAATTCTAAAAGTTCTGTAAGAGTTTATTGCTCTTCAGGTCTTCCTGCATTTATTATTACTTTATGTATTTATCAATTTTCTTTCCTAAAACACATAGCATTTAATTTCTTTAATAAATTTTCCCATTTACAAGAGACTATCGTATTATTCTTTATTAGATGTTCTCACCTATAAGTGGACCTTGAACAATTATTGTAGTACTATAAGAAAAGGAACTGACTTCTGCAAAGCCAAAGAAACCATCAAGAGAGCTGGGAGAGAGCCCACAAGCTGGAAAAAAATGTTTGCCAACTGTATGTCTGACAAAGGCCTAACATCTAGGATCTACAAGGAAATCAAAAGCGCCGAAAGGAAAAAAAACAAACAGCTCCATTACAAAGTGGGTCAAAGATACGAATAAACATTTCTCAAAAGAAGACATACAAGCAGCCAACAGATACATGAAAAAATGCTCATCCTCACTAGTCATCAAAGAAATACAAATTAAAACTACACTGAGATAATACCTAACTTCAGTCAGAATGGCTATCATCAATAACTCAAACAACAGCAGATGCTGGAGAGGATGAGGCGAAAAGGGAACATTTCTACACTGTTGGTGGGAGTGTAAACTAGTACAGCCTCTGTGGCAAACAGTGTGGCAATTTCTAAAAGTTATAAAAATCAACCTTCCTTACAACCCCGTAATCCCCCTACTGGAAATACACCTGGTAGAACTCAAATCACTCTATAAAAAAGATACCTGCACAGGTATGTTTATCGCAGCATTGTTCACAGTAGCAAGAACATGGAACCAACTGTGCTGACCATCAAAAGAGGACTGGTTTTTAAAAATGTGGTACATATACATGGTGGAATATTACATAGCCATAAAGAAGAACACAATCATGAACTTCACAGCAACCTGGATGGTCTTAGAGTCTATATTACTGAGTGATCTTTCACAGAAACAAAGAACTGAGTATCACATGTATTCACTCATAAGCGGACCTTGAACAATTATTGTAATACTGTAAGAAAAGGATTGGCAGTAGCAGTAAACTGCCAGAAGGTGGGCAGGGAAGCTGGACTGGCAATAGTGGGAATCAGCCGGGGGAGGGAGGGGTATACCTCATCAACAAAGGTACTTGCTTAATGAACATTTGTATACCTAACCCTGAATTGTACCCCACATCTTTAAAATAAAAAGAATTAAAAGTTTTAAAAAATCTGAATGTAAAAAGACAATAGAAATACATCAATATGTTTTATTGATGCATTTTTTATCACAGAAGCTGAAAAATACCATATTTGTAATGGAGAATTTTTACTCTAGCACTGTTACAGAAATCTATAATTCAAGTTTAAATATTCTTTTCTAAATTATTACCCAAGATAACATTCATTCTATTTGAAAAAAAAAATCTGTTTTTCTTATTCATTTATTATTTGTGTGTGACTTTTATTTGAGTAATTCCAGTCACTGAATTGCTGATAATTTTCATAATTAATAGCCAATATCATAATGGTTCTTTACTCCTTAGTGCTCCAAAGGTCTAAATTCCACATGTGATCCTCAGGACCCAAGCTTTGTTTCTCAGTTTCAGCAGCTTCTGCATTCAAATTCGCCTCAGATACGGCACTTGTTGGATGTGATACATTTGACTTCTCTCGGATTGCTCTTCTAATTGTATTTGTTTTTCTAGTGAGCACCTTGGCACTTACTACATTCACCACAAAGGTGAATGAGATACAGGATAAAAAAAAAAATAAGACAAAGTAAAATATTCAAAACAGCTAGAGAAAGGATATCCTAAAATATTCAAAACATCTAAAGAAAGGATATTCTAATATATTATAAACATCTAAAGAAAGAAAAATGGAGCAGTCTTTTGCTGGAAGAAAGTAGAAGAGTATCTTAGCTTATCTGAATCCCTCAGTAACACATACCACAATCAACAACAGTCCGCAAAATTAGTAATTAAATAAGAAACTAAGCCAAACCTATTTTCCTGATATTATGTCTCCATACTTCTCAAAAATGATCCATTATCTAGGAGAGACTATGTTTGCAGAAGGCGTCTCTTCTTTGTTGTACCCAGATATCGGGACATGATGAAAAGATTTATTATTTTGTTGACAGCTTTAAACAGTGAAAAACAGGTTACTATTTCATAATTTTCAAATGTTAGTTATGTTATTTTTTCCTGTTTCTGGTATCTTAAATAAAAGAAGTGATAAATAATCTCCAATCTGGCCTATTATGTATTATTATGTATTTTTCTCTATTAATTAAATAAAAACAAATTCGGTGATAGAATTATTTGTGTTCATGTATTTGAATGCTGATATTTTAACTTTAAAATAACTTTTAGTGTCAGAAACTTCCTTTCCTTTCCCACTTAATGCAATTGGAAAATGCCCTTCCCTATGAAAAACCACAAATATAATGTGCCCATGATATTCTACACCCTTTCCTTGAACTATTTATACAAAACAATCAAAAGTTTTCTGTGCCTTTTTTCATTTGCTTAGGGCACACTTCTGATTGACACATACAACCGATGCAAAGCAAAAGTTAGTTTCTGAATTACTCAAGGTCACAAAAGTATCTCAAATTTAGAGAATGTGATTGTTTTAAAATTTATAAATAATGCTTAATACCATATTATGAAATCCAACATTACTTTAAGTAATCTGTATGTTATTAATTGTACAGTGAATAGAGAAAATTTTTTTCTTAATTATTGATAACAGGACAGGATATCATAGGCTTATGTGATTAAAATAGCTGAGTTGTTTCTTTCAGGGTTTGTAAATTTCTTTCTCACGATTCAAGAATCAGATACAGAAAATGTAGAACTCAAAGTTATTCTTCCATTCCCTTCCATTTATTTGAATTTTCTTTTTTAAATTTTCCATTTATTCAGGAAATATTTAACAATTGTGCTATACTTCACTTGAAATATAATGTTAATGTCTATATTATTTATGCTGTATTTAGATTGGTGTGGATTTAATAACCATAAAATAATAAATTCTGATTTAATTTTCTGTTACCCACTTAACAAGACAGCATATTACAAATTATTAGAATGCTTCCAGGTGCAGTGAGCAGAGTTCTCTTCATATTGCCATTGGATGTGTAATTAAACACAAAATTTCTAAAGAATAATTTGAAAATAAGTGTCAAGAATGTTCAAGAAGCATATAAACTTTTACTTAGTTATTTTTATCATAGAACTTTACCTTAAGAAAATAAAAACTCAGATGATCATTTAAGTATAAGAAGTTAGTACCACGTTATTTAGAATGAAATTGGGAATATAATACATATCCAGTCATAACAGACTTGCTAAGTTAAAATTGTCTTTCTGAATTCATGCACAGGTCTGCTTAGTTCACAAACTCTGTTTCCAACTGAGAGTCAGAGCTCTAAAAATCAGATGGAAAAGCTTGACAACTCAAAGTGACACCACAACTAAGTGTATCACTCCAAACCTGATAATGAAGTCCCAGCCACACCGACATTTTTAATGTTCCTTGAATATACCAAACTTATTAATACCTCAGAGCCTCTGCATTACATTACATTATTTATTTTATTATCTTGTTTAGTGTTATCACTATTTGAAACTATGAGTTTGACATCTTTCTTTCTCTTAGTTTTTTGTCCTCTTCTACTAAAGTATGAGTTGTATGAGCATGAGGTTCTGGCCTACCCTCTTCAGTATCAGCAGAAACATACTTCTTGATATATTGGAGTCAATCAAAAAACGTTTTATGAAAAAATTAGTAAGGAGATTAATACTAGGAGATTATGGGACTATTAAAGCAATTGTGTTACATTTCAGGGAAAAAATTAGGAAAATAGTGAGTGTTCAGCAAAATGTATTTATATAATAAGCAGTGGGAAAATGAAAAAATATTCATATATTAACAGTGATTTTTCACAGAACTATTAAAGAAAATGTTAGTGTTCCTCTTCATATTTTTCTTTATTTTCTTAATTCAATAAAATGTATATTAATACATTTCTACTTAGAAAAGTAAATACAATATTAAGGCTAGCAATAAAATGATGAGAAAATTAGAACAATCTCTCCTTTTTAATTAGCTAGTGCCTATATGACCCTTGAATATACTACTATTTAAAAACATCAGGAGAAAAGAATAACATATATAAAATGGAACAAATTTGTGTGCAAGTTCTGAAAATAAGTATTTCTTGATTAAAAAAAGGACTGTAAAATGTTGGTAATTGGTTTAAAAAACTTCAAAATGTGTTACGGCCAGTGTTCAAGAAAATGCTGTATGAGCAAAAATTTGATAATTTTTAAAAAGTTTTGTATTTAAGAGTTTGTTTATATCACTATATTAATGAGGAAAAAATAGAAAGAGTAAAACAAACACTTTTGAAAAAGATCTTCATTATAAAATATCAACTATCATTACATATTTATTATGCCATTATGTTTCTAATATACTTGTAAAGTGAAATGGCAATTGGATATAATTTTCTTGACATGATTAGTTGTAAAACATCATAAGTGAATCAAGGATCTGGGAATAGATTACAATTACTTTTACTTCTCCTCCAAAGAGTCAGTTACTTAAATACTTCTTATTTCTGAGATTCTTATTGTGAATATAATTCTGAGAAACATTATAATTTCCCAAACAATTGTTGCATAAAATTCACCAGGAGCATCTTTAATGACTTGTGTGTATTAACAACAAATTTCTTAAGTGTTGTTAACCACAAATTCATTCAAATTAAAATATTTAGCATACCTAATATTACATTGACCATACAATTATGGGCCTCTTAAATAATTAAGCCAAGTGTAATTTTCAGAACAATTATTTCAGCTTAGAAATATAATCACACCGTTATTGTGCTCAATTTAGTATCATCATAGAGAATTCACAATAAGGTATAGTAGCAAAGATGTTACTTTGCTAGCTTTTTTCTTATAAAATTATTTGACACAGAAGAGAAGAATTTGTACAGTCAGCTAAAATTAAGTAATAATACTTATTCAATCATTTGAAAGTGACTGGGTTATGTTTTATAATTTTTGATATAAATACACAAAAGCAAAAACTGTTTCATTGAGGAAAGTGGCATTTACACATAATATAAAATGCCAAATGTCTTTTAATAAAAATAAAAATTTCCAAATTTTTAAAATAAATTAAGAAAAGGAATGGTTTCTCAAGCGGATATCAGTTATCCATTCTTCAGGATCTTGAGTCCACTTGCTTAAAATTTCCCTTGAAAACTCTGCTCTTGTCTGTGGCTGATCTGAACAAAGGGTTTTGGCACCTATCAAGTGGAAAGTTTGTTCAACTTCAATTTTTCTTTTTTTTAAATTAATTTATTTATTTATTATAAAAATGTGGGGTACGATTCAGGGCTAGGTATACAAACATTGATCATGCAGGTACCCTTGCTGGTGAGACATGTCCCTCCCTCCCCTAGCAGCTTCCCTCAACTGCCAGTCCCACCCCCCCTTCCCCTGAGAGTTTTCTGCTACTGCCAATCGCCTTCCCACAGCATTATAAATGTTCAAGGTCACCTTATCAGTGAGAACATATGGAACTCAATTCTTTGTTTTTGTAATAAATCATTGAGTATGATCAACTCCAAATCCATCCAATTTGCTGCAAAGTCCATATATTTGTCCTTCTTTAGGGCTGCATAATATTCCATTGTGTAGATGTACCACATTTTTTTATCCAGTCCAGCTTCAATGGGTAGCACGGTTGGTTCCATGTTTTTGCTATTGTGAATAGAGCTGCAACAAACATACATGTGCTGGTATCTTTTTCAATCAGAATTGAGCATGCTAATTTCTATACATATTATGAATATCACATTGTGCCCTTGTTATTTTTTGTTTAGTCAGTCAGTAATATTTTAATAAATGTTGAATGATATGAAAAATGCCATGCATTTACTAATGGAATTACCATGTCTTATACATTTTTGTGTGTGTATTGACCCACATTTTCATTGAGTAAATTTTTCTTCCATTGGAAGAACTTCCTTTAACTGTTTTACGGTATAGGACTTCCAAATACATTTTTGTGGATATTTTTTATCTGATAAAGTATTCATTTAATCTTTATTTTGTAAGACATTTTCTTTGAGTATAGAATTCTAGGATTAAAATTCTTTTTATCCCTTCAGTACTCTAAAGATATTAGTCAATTGTCTTCAATCTTGCTTTGAATCTGATAAAAATAAGATTCATTTGTTTTTATTTCTCTGAATTTTAACTATATAATGATGACATTTCTTAATATAATTTTTATATTTTTAGAAAAAGTTTGATGTAACTTGAACTTCTTGAATCTCTAGTTTAAAGTTTTCATCAAGTTGAGAAATTGTTGTCTTCGTTTCTTCAAATAATTTTCTGTCACTCCCTCTTTTAGGGACTTCAAATATCCTTATAATAGTCTGCCTGAAGTTGTATTACACTGAAATGATCTGCACTCCCTGTCACCCACCCCCCATTCTCTGCTGTCTGTGTTTTATTTTCAACTCTTCCCATTGCTAGGTATTCAAGTTCATGAAACATTTTTTGTAATGTCTCGTTGGCAATTAATCATTTATTTTATGCCAGACATAATGTTTACTTCAAGAGGTTCAATTTGCTTCTTTTTTTCATAACTTTCATGTCTCTAATAAGTTCAATCATTCTTTTAGCTTTTTGAATACATAAGCTACAGTTATAATAACTGTCGTGATGTCTTTACGTGTTAATTCTGTGATCTGTGCCACTCATGAGACAGGTGTGATTGACTTTTTTTTCTTCATTCTGGGTATATTTTCCTGCTTCTGTGGATGCCTGGTAATATCTGATTGGATGAAAGATGCTGTATAGTTTATATTTATTCTTAAGGTTGGTGCTAGGACATGTTTCAGTTACTTAAAGACAGGATCTCTTCTTTTAAGAGGAGGATGACTCCAGCCACTCAGGCATGCCCAGAGTGATGTTTTAAGCTTATTGAAACCGCTAAAGCAAGGGCTTTCAAAGTTTTCTACACAGTGGTCTGCAAATTGTGAAATTTTCTACTCTGGCTAATGAAAAGAGGCAATAGCAAACCTTATATGAGCACTGAACTGTTTTTCTTTTTTTTTTTTTTCCTTTTAAATAGTTATTTTCCAGCCTTGGGTAGTTTTCTCACATGTATATTCTTTCTCAAACGTACATGACTCTGTTAACCGTTCTAGGAGGACATACTCTGTCCTGTAAACCCTTCACATACTCTGTCCTGCAAACCCTGCCTACCTTGGTCTCATCTCCTCAACTCAGGACAATCACTCTTTCTATTTGAGTTACTCCCTTTTTTTTTACATTAAGGCCTGGAAAGTCTTGCTGCAGTAAGCTGTGCAATTGCTGGGCTCACTTAGTCTACTTCTCATCTCTCATGAATTCTTGTCTTTCATTTTATAGTTCTCAATTTCTTGAATGCCATTGTATCATATTTTAACTTATACTTTTTACTTGCTTCATATGAGAATGTCAATTTTTTTCCTATTACTTTATTTTGAATAGAAGTAAACTCCTCTTTTTAAAAATTAAACAGTAACAGAATTTCTACGAACTCTCTCTTCATTCTAGTTTCTGCTAACTAAAAATCTTCCTTTTAACTTAAGATAAGCTTTCTACTATATTTTTAAAACCTTTCTTCTTACTATTTTAAACACGCATTTCTTCATTTTTCTTTATCACGTTAAACATTTTCTTTTTTATACTGACTCTATCTCCCTTCCTATTAATGTTCCTCTAGATATAGTCAATTAGCAATTTTTTTCTAGTTCTCTTTTAACTTCCTAACTTATTTCCCAATATCTTTTCTAACAATATTAATTAGTCATTCTTTTTTTTCTAGCTCTGTCTTAACTTTCTGGTTTATTTCTCAATAACTTCTCTAACAGTCGTTATAATCACATGAATGTTTTTTCTATTTCTGAAATGACATCTTCAAGAATTTTGATTCCATTTCTAACTTATTAAGTTGGCAAATATCCAATACTTATGAGGCTATATTTGGATATAACATTAGTTTTCTTGTTGTATCCATGCTTATAGTACAAAGCATCAATCAAATTATTCAACTCCTCTATCAGATATTTCAGACAGGTAACTATGTCATGCACTAAAAATAATGAAATTTCCCAAAAAGGAAGAAATGCAATAATATTCAAGTCAAGGCAAGTATATCACAGAAGCTGATAGTCTTATTTAAATTGGGAGTGGGAGGAAAAATAACATTTCTCAGGATTTCTAGGTTGTGATAGTCATACTTCCTCTTTAGAAAAACTTCATTATCATATCTCCATGAGCTGAGAGTCTTGACCTATGGTGCAAAAACTAAGTGTGTATTAGCACCTTTCTAGCTAAAATAGCTTTTCTATGATAAATATTTTTTCTCACTTTGGACCCTGAGAACAAACATATAATTTTTGTTGGTGATGAATGTGCATATTCTGCTGAAACTTGCAGAATATTTAATTGATATAAGTTATTTTTACTCATCCTATTGCTCTCTCCTGTGCATCAAAAATGGTTCCACACTGTATTTACAAAATTGCTGTAGACAAGGAATTTAAAATGACTGCTCTGGGCACCACTGATAAGTAACTGCATTACCAAGGACGGTCTCATGAAGCTAGTGAGAATCTTTGATACCTAAATATGTTTAAATGAAGTGTTATCAAAAATACATGAGTGAATTATCAAGGTATGCATACCTTAAAAAGGTTGACTAAATGCATATTATCATATCAATGAAGGATATAAAACCAATCTAAAATAAACATTTTTTTCTCATATAGTCTCTTGTGTTTACTTTTATTTTTCTTCTTTTCTCCTCTTTTTTCTCTTCTTTCTACCATTTTCTTCATCATCTTTCACGCTTTTTTTTTGTCTTTCAAATACTGCAAAATAGTATTGAATGGATTTGAAATTTAATAATTAAAAATCTGCTTAGCTGTTTACAACTTTTTTGTATTCTGAACTCATTTGGTAATTAATTTACATATCATTAAAATCAGAGTTATATTCACACAAACTCACTATCTTCCACTATAAAATGCCTAATGATCTTTTTACAAGCTTAAAAGTTAAAATAGCATTTTTATACTAATATAAAATCAACATTCACTACATTCTCAAGGCAAATCTAGCCCATTGCTGTCATTTTATTTCTTTTTATAGAACATAAAGAAGAGAAATCTTTATCTCAAGATATTATGTACAAAAGGGAATAAATGTATTCTGGTGGAATTAGATAAAAATATGTATATATAACTTCCTCCATGAAATAATAGATTCCAGACATGTCTTTTTCAACCTGTGTAGATTGCTTTATTCACACACTATAACTTTATAAAATATCAAGGTTAACAAATGGCTACGTAAGTAAAGTACATAGCACAAACTAAGGTCCAGAGAGGATTTGATAATTGATTTATGTATTAATTTAACAACAAAAAAAACTAAGATCTCATTAAATAGCAAGTAGCTCATATTAAGATTTTGTATGAACAGAATATAAATACATACTTAAGAAGTCAACTAAGGACTGGAACAAGATTTAGAGTAAGTGCCAAAGCTCAACATGACGGGGAATACAAGAGGCCTGGAGCAAAGTCAAGAATAAATCACTCAGCAGCTGGCATTCTTAGAGAATGTTGGTATATGAGTGAGCTTGGAATTAATAGAAAAATTTTTTAAATTATTAATGGTGACTAAATGCAAAATAGTAGGAACTTTAGAATTTTTTTAGGGTAAGAGTAGAGCAGAAACAAAGGTAAAAGTCACAGCTATTGTTGTTGTGTTTTAATCTGTTATGCTATTGATTAACTTCTAAAGAAAATAGTGAAAATATTTCCACTTGAGATAATTGAAAATAAATAAATCTTAGAATTGAACTCAGTATTAGCTGAGGGAGGTGAGATAGTACAATTTAGAATATTTGTGAATTGATGAATTAGAATACAATTTTTTCAAATCATTTTGACTATTCTCCTTCCAAGCATGGATAAAATATGTAGAGAATAATATCCTTACAAGTTTAATATTTAAATAATAATGCCATCATAGTCAATGATTTTTTTTCCTGAAATATAATACCATTTGTATTTAGTAAATTAGATCCTAAAAATAATTGTAAAGGTAATTTGTATTTAATTTTAAAACAAAACATCAGAACTACTTGCTTTAGGAATAATGTGTAAAGATCCCAGAAGTTGGCATATTTTCCTTATAATAACAAAAGGTGGAAAAACAAAATCAACAACTTATTTGAACCCATCAGAAAACTGAGATCACAAAAATTAGCCTCTCAATATCCAGAGAGACAGGAGCAGCCAAATGAATAACACACCTGAGAATTGTTTACCTGGAGCAGAAACAGGGAATTGTTTACCTGGAGCAGAAACAGAGAATTGTTTACCTGGAGCAGAAACAGGGAATTCTCATCCATTAATGTGATGAGAAAGTCTATAAACTTGCTGTGATTTAAGTTTGGACTAGAATAAGAATGGAAACGACATGGGGAGGGGGCACAATAATAAATGGTCCCCACATAGTTGCAAAACTTCCTTACTGGAACCCACAAGTTTTTCAGAGACAATCTGAAAAAATATCTTCATGACCCTGTCAAAAGGAGAGGAGGAGAAACCATTATAAAACCCATCAATAACCTTTATAATGAAGTCCTACTTTCTGGGGAAATAGCCAGAAGTTTATCCCACATGGAGAAAAGGAATTATACAACACTATAGTCTCTTCAGACATCCCACTTCAAATACAAAAAAAAGAAAAGCAAAATCATTGTTAACAGGGAATAGGACTTCAACAAAAAAATAGAACAGGAATTCTAAAGCTAGGAAAGGGCGTACAAAATAGGGAAGATAATAGCTGTATCATTGGAAGAAGGATAGAAATGCTTGAAAAAGCTACAGCTTCCAAGATGCTATTAAAAGCCAGGTTCGGTGGCTCAGCCTGTAATCCCGCGCCTTTGGGAGGCTGAGATGAGTGGATTCCCTGAGCCTGCGGGTTCGAGACCCGCCTGGGCAGGGAGACCTCATCTCTACAATAAATCAAAAAATCAGCCGGGCGTGGTAGGGTGTACCTGTAATTCCGGCTACTTGGGAGGTTGAGGCGGAAGGATCGCTGGAGCCCAGCAGGTGAGGCTGCTGTGGCCGGGAGCAGCCACTGCACTCCAGTCTGGGTGACAGAGTGAGACTCCAACTCAAAAAAAAAAAAAAAAAAAGACGCTATTAAATTGGAAAACCATTAGATTTAGATTTACAATGCTTCCCTCCTTGACTCCCTACCACCACACCAATAAACCTCAAGGATAGCAACAAAGGATTGCCACTGAAGGAGCTGCAAGACAGAAACTATTTTTGGGAACCAGTAAAAAAAAATCTCAAAACTAAGAAAAAATTGCAAAAACAAGGACAGTAAAAATACTGAATCGTCCACTACTAACAGCTAAAAAAAGTCCAACTCCTAGGCAAATTAACATGAATCCTCGTGTTAAGACCTAATTAACTCAGTACCTATTACAAATGCAAATCAAAAACGTTCAACTTTGAACAAAAAAATTATACTGTTTGGCAAAACAAAGAAATCATCTGAACCAAATTCAGATATGACAAACGTTGAAATTATCAGCCAAGTATTTTAAATATTATGTGCCTTTTCATTCTAATGACAAGTAATAATCTGAAAAAAACTAAAAGGTAAACAACTCATATATGAGAATGGGACAGAATAAATATCTTAATTAATAACAACTGAGTTTTAAAACTAAAGAGACAGACTTCCAATTTCGGTTCTGGTGTGTAAAAAAACTTGGAAGTTGCCAACTCCATCCAAACAACAAGAAAAAACCTGAAAAAAGTGAAAAGTTAATGATTCATCTTAGCGAAATCACAGAGGAAACTGCTGTCTATAAAATTAGAGAAATGGATGCAGAGAAACAAAACTTACTGGAGCAGAAATACACAAGCAGAAACCATGATGTCAACTAGTTCCCAATTAAGGAAAACTGAGTTATAATTAATACATTTCTGAAGGCTTATTGTGGAGAAGTCTGAGAGTCAAATCTCTAATGATACCTAGTCATCAGGACCCCCCACTGCTGGGAAAAGCAATAAAACCAAAGTTGATTTTTTCAAGAGATTAATAAAGTTGGTCAGACTCTAGTGAGGCTAAATAAGAAAAAAAGAGAGAGATGAAACAAACTACTAATATAAGAAATGAAAAGCCAGGCTCGCTGGCTCAGCCTGTAATCCCGTGCCTTTGGAGGCCGAGGTGAGTGGATTGCCTGAGCCCGCGGGTCCGAGACCCGCCTGGGCAACCTGGCGAGACCTCATTTCTATAATAAATCAAAAAATTAGCCGGGCATGGTAGCACGCGCCTGTAGTTCCAGCTACTTGGAAGGCTGAGGCAGAAGGATTGCCGGAGTCCAGCAGGCAAGGCTGCGGTGGCCGGGAGCGGCCACTGCACTCCAGTCTGAGCGACAGAGTGAGATTCCAACTCAAAAAAAAAAAAAAGAAAGAAAGAAATGAGAGAGGGACATGACTACAAATTCCATGAATTTTAAAAGAATAATAAAGGAATACTATGAACAACTCAATACTCACAAAGTTGAAAACCTAGATGCTATAGAGCAATTCCTTGAAAGACAGTCTGCCAAAACTTACATGAGAAGAAATAAACAATCTGAATATGTCTACAGCTATTCAAGAAATTGAATGAATAATTAATGACCTCTGTAAAACAGAAAGCACCAGACCTAGAGGAGTTTACAGGTGAATTATACCTAACGTTTTAAGGAAGAAATTATACCAATTCTCTCTCATCTCTTTCAGAATGTAAACACAGAAGAAATATTTCCTGAATGATTCTATGAGGCCAACATTAAACTATTATTAAAAGGCAGACAGGTTTTGAGATACAGCACCCAAAGCACAATCTATATGGGGGGAAAAAAGCCCCTTTGGACTTTTTAAAAATTAAAAGTATGGTGACTCATGTCTGTAATCCTAGCACTTTGAGAGGCAGAGGGTATAGGATTCTCTGAATCCAGGGGTTCGAGACCAGTCTGGGCAATTTGGCAAGACCTCGTCTCTACAAGAAATTAAAAAATTAGCAGGGCATGGTGACACATGCTTGTAGTTCCTCCTATTTGGAAGGCTGAGTTGGAAGGATTGCCGGAATCCAGCAAGTCAATGCTGCAGTGGCTGTGAGCACGAGCTGTACTCCAGCCTGGGTGACAAAGTGAGACTGACTCACTCTTGCTTTACAATTGACACTTTTAAAAGAGCATAACAAGTCACATATTAGGAAAACATATATGCAAAATATATTTATCTGAGAAAGCATTTGAATCTAGAATATCCACAGTCCATCAAGGAAGATAATGCAAATAACAATAAGCATATTAAGAGATAACCAACCAGCTGTTGTTATCCGAGAAATGCAAATCAAAACAATAATAAAATACCACTACACATTTGTTAATATAGTAAAAATAAATTTAAGGAAAGGACAATTGTAATTGTTGGAAAAGCTATGTAGCAGCAGGACTTCATTGCCGGAAGGTAGTTAAAATGGTATGTTCATTTTCGAAGACAGTTTCCCAGTTCTTTTCATAGCTAAACATGTGATCCAAGCGATCAACATTCTAGTTATTTTTCAACCATTTGGAAATCTGATGTTTGCATAAAGTCTTTTATGCAAACATTTAGAGCAGGATTATTTTTAGTTGTCAAAATATAATGAAAACCAAAATGTCCTTCAATAGGTAATAAACAAACCGTGATGCATACCTATAATTTAGAAGTATTAACCAATTACAGAGAATGAGCTATCATTATAAAATGTCTTGATTGCATGTTGCTCAGTAAAAAAAAAATCTGAAAAGGCTACATATGGAATGATTTTATATATAACACTCAGGAGAAGTAAAGTTTAGCGGATCCAAGGATGTAATGCAAATTGTAAGGAAACAATTTCATTGTCTTCAAATGTGTGACATAACCTCACTACAGGGGATAGAGGAAATGGCACTTACCGAAGTAACTTTGGAAATGAATGAAGAGTCTAAGACAGGAGAAACTGTGTTTAAACAATAAGCAAAAACTGTACATACGCTAATAACCTCTGCTTGTTCTCATTTGGGTGATCTACTCCCACACTAGACATCAGGGAAATGCAGATTAATGAGATACTACTATACACACTTAAACTGTAAAGTTACATTCCTAACAATCCAAGTGTTGATGAGAATGCAGAGTATCAGTTCTCAACTGGAAGTGACTTTTGCACTATAGGAACATTTGGCAATGTCTGGAGATGTGTTGGTTATCACAGACGGAAAATGTGGAGTGTACTACTGGCATTCAGTGTGGGAAAAGGCCAGGGGTCCTATTAATCATATAAAATGCACAAGCAAGTCCCCAACAACAAGAATTATTCCACCTGAAATGTCAGTAATCCTGCTGTTGAGAAATTGGTGCAGAGCAAATGGAAATTTTAAAGATTGCTAGTAGGCATTCAGAAAGATACACACAACATTGAAAAACATTTTGGCAGTATCTTACCAACGTAAATTTACACGTACTATATGAACCAGTAATCAAACTTTTAAATATTTACCCAAGATAAATGAAAATATATGTTCAAAGAAAGAAAGAGTTGCAGTAGGATATTCGTAGCAGCATTATTCATAATAATCAAAAAACTAGAAACAAAGTTACAAATAGATGAACAAATTTTTTGTATCCATACTATGAAATTCTAGTCAGTAGTGAAATGGAATATACACAGCCTGGTGAATCTCAAAAACATTATTATGGGAAAGAAGACAACATAAAAGACTTCACAGTGTTTGATTCCATTTATAGGAAATTCTTGAAAAGGCAAAACTATAATGAAAAAAGTCATAATTATGGATGTCTGGGTACAGGATCAGGAAAGAGTGTTGAATGTAAGGCCAGAAACTTTAGAGGGTGATGGAACTATTCTGTACCTTAATTGTGATGATGGTTCAATGTATATAATTACTAAAAGTCATCAAACTATACACCTAAAATGAATGAAAACCAGTCTATAAAAAGTGTATTTATAAATATATCAAAAATCTTTAAAATAAAAAGAAAATAGAAAGTGTGTATTAGGGTTTGATATATTTACTGTTGAATATCCTTAGAGAGGTCATAAAGTACACATGAAAACAAAAAAAGGAAATTGATGACCTTGATAGAGCAGTTTGAGAATAGGGTCAAAATCAGACTTCAGTGGGCTATGCATAATTGGAAAATAAAAACACAGTCAATAAATACATATTACATTGTTGAGAAGTCTGAATTGAATGAAGAAATTAAGATGGCATGACACCAAAAACAAGGGCAAGAGCTAACAGGAAATTGTGTTATCGTTGAAGAGAACTAGAGACCCAGTGCAGATGCAAGAAAGAAAAACTGACAACAAAGAATTAGGCTGAAAGCTTCATCTGGGTAGTTATTCTTGGTCAGAAAAAGGGATGCTTCCTCATGCAGACTAGAAAAAAGGAAATTAAGACAGATATGTTTTCTTGATTTTCCTCAGTAAGGCAGGAAAAAAGGAAACTTGCTTAGAGTAGGGGAGATGATAGCCTTGAGGATACAAGTAAAGTTTTGTAGTCAGAAAAAAGGAAATCAGTATGACCATAACTAAAAATGATCAGAAAAAGGTTTGAGGGATATTGCTGATGGTCTTCATGTTGTGTAGACCACATATTGATAGTGGTCTGCCAGTATATTTAAAAAGTATATTCTTATAATTTTGGAGGAAAAAGAGTTTAATTTTAGCATTCATCAACAGGTGTAGCTGAAGGAGGAAGATAAAAAAGAATCAAGAATGTTGGAAAATATAGTTTCAGATGATCAACTGGGTGACCCAGGACAAACAGAAAAGAGAGGGTTCAGGATATTACTTTCTTGGGGTTTCTTTTTCTCTTAGCTATACATCTCTGCTTCTGTAAAACATCATACACACACACACACACACACACACACACACACACACACACACACACACACTTATATGCACAAATTCTTGAGCCAAAATATTTTCAAAGGACACATCTTTCCAAGCATATGTTATAGGAGACAAATCTGTAAAAACAGGACGGGTACAATTGATTTTTTTTTTTTCTCTCTTTTAATTTTTATTTTTAAATTGTGGGGTACAATTCAGGGTTAGGTATACAAATATTTATTGTACAGCTACCCTTATTGATGAGGTGTGCCCCTCTTTCCCTAGGCTGATATCAACTACTGTCAATCCCACCTCCCCACCCCACCCTCGACTTTTTTCAAAGCCTGTTTATCCTTGGTAATGTTAGTTTGCTTATATTAAATCACTTGTATGTCATATGAATAAAAAAAAGAAATGTTTAATATCTTCTTCCAATTCTTAGCCTGATTTCACTGAAAACTCTAAATAAGAATGTGAGAATTATAGTTCCTTTAGTATGATCTTCTAGCTTATAATTAATGCTTAATTCCATCACTGTGGCATAATGATTAATATAATTTAACTAGTTTCATAATTATGCATAATTATTTTATGTTTGACATGTAAAAATATCTCCTAGGAATGGAAAAATATTTTTATATAGTCATTTTGCTAGTATTTGCTCAGCTAAACAATTTAAATTCAAATACAAATTCTGTCAAAACAAGTCTTAATTGTTTCATGTATATGCAAAATAAAATAGCATAATACAAAATAATATGATGATATAAAATAATAATAATGTCATTTTAATTATATGAAGTAGACCGAGTATGGCGACTCTTGCCTATAATCCCAGCATTTTGGGAGGACTAGGTGGGAGGATTGCTTGAGCCTAGGTGTTCAAGACCAGCCTAGGCAACATAACGAGATATTCTCTCTACAAAATTCAAAAATATTAGCCAGGCATGGTGGTAAGTGTCTGTAGTCCCACTTACTCAAAAACCTAACACAGAAGGATCTCCTGAGCCCAGGATTTCCAGGCTGTAGTGAGTCATGATCACCTGCACTCCAACCTGGGCAACTCAGATCCCAACTCAAAAAAAAAAAAGTTATATAAAGTTAAGTGGTTTGCATTTAATGGTTTTGACTATACATATATTTGATATTTAAGATAACTTAAATATTAAAAATATTGATAAGAATATAGAAGTTACAACTTTTAAATTCTCACATAACAGACCAAAAAGACTCAAGATAAATATTTCTTATATCTTTTAACTTTTAAGGATTATCCACAGGCAATTTACAATTCATTTTTCACTTGACATTATTGAGCCCATACATAAGCATACCTGTGAATCTGCATGTATGTGTACATGCTTCATTTTTTTTTAAACTTGCAAATGTAACAATGACATAAGATGCATAACTTAAAAAGCTATTTATTAATCTCCAGGGGAATAGAAGCCTTTTATTTGGTGATGTGTTTTATTGCAAAGGTTGTGTTCCATGACACTGAAACTTTCCAGTAAAGCCCAAGGTTATTTACAAGAAAGCAGGTTTTTAAAAGAAAATAAGTAGTTAAAAAAATTCTGCACATGTATACAACCTAGGTTAAGCTCCACTTGCGAAGGCAAGGAGAATTGCATTTGTCTAGACTGTAAAACCTAAGTTTAGATAAAGAATCCAGCAATAAAGCTGAAAGGCAGAAGGGATAAAAGGGACAGGGTATTATTACTGCTTATCACTCCTTAGGTCCATGCAGTTCAATGACAGTTTCAAAAGGATGTGCTGATAAAGAACTAGCCTGTAGTTTGACACAGTGTGCAGTGGTTTCAGTAAGCTGCTTGTGAAACAAAATAAAGCTAAGATACGTCTGAAGCTTGAATAGATGAATGACAGATCAGAACCCAAGTGGCAGCCTTTTCCTCAGGCTTTTGTTATATATATATATATATTTTTTTTTTCCCCCAATGCTAGTGCTAATACCAAAGCTGCAACCAAAATTAGTCTCATTCCCAGAAGTGTTTATAAGAGCATATAGCAAAATCTTTATGTTTAGAAAAATAGCATAGCTTTTAGTTCATTACAGACTTATATTTGCTAAATGTTGCTAACCCATATCACTTAAAACACCACTAGGTTAGTGCTAATAACAAAAAATATGCCAAATAATACAGGATGTATGGATTTATTGGTTCTACCAAATCAAACATCTTTAAAATTAAAAGACAAAGAACTCTAGCTAAATGTGAGATTATCATCTTGAATATATACACTCTAATAAGCCCAAAATGCAAATAACAGTTTAAAATTTGAATCAATATTTCACTCATCTGGTTTTCTGATGATCAGATTAATGTAGTTAATGCTAACCATCCTTCACACAAGTCTTAATCTGCATATTACAGAATATAATTGAGGAAACTATATCAAATAAATAGCTTTATTATTTTGTAGAAAGTAAGGGAAACTTTTAAAATATATATAAACATTGCGGTTTTATTTTATATAATCTTTAAACATTCAGTTCTAAAAATATATAAAATAGACTATTGTATTTTCTTTATCTGTAGAAAATGAGAAATATCTTGTTTTGTAAAATTTAAAAATTGCAGTTTCACTCTATGTAATCTGAAAAATATTAAAAGTGTGACATTTTGAAATAAAAATATAAATGCTATTAGCATTTATATTTTAATTTTACTTTTTCTGAAGTTATAATTTAAATTATTCATAGTATGCATTGTGAAATGTAATTTTTATTTACATTTTAGAACTCATGAGAAAATGGTTAAGCACAAATATGTATTTTTTGCATGTTCAGTTTTATTTTTTTTAATTGACAAAGTTGTATGCATTTACCATGCACAACATAATGGTTAAAAATATATATATATATAGTGGAATGACTAATTCTAGTTAATTAACATATACTTAGCCTCACATGGTTATTTTTGTGATGAGAATACTTTAGATATACTCTCAGTATTTTTTACGAGTACAATATTGCTAAATATAGTCACCACATTGTACAATAGATCTCTTGCATTTTTTCGTACTAACCAGCTGAAATTTTGTATCCTTTGACTAACATCTCCCAGCACCCCCACCACTATCACTTCAATCCCTGGTAACTACCATTGTACTCTACTTCTATGAGATCAACGTTTTTTAGATTTTTGAGAGGTATCATATGGCATTTGTCTTACTGTATCTGGCTTATTTCACTAACATAATGTTCTTCAGGCTGCTCCACATTCTTGCAAATGACAGGATTGACTTTCTTTTTATGACTGCATAATATTGCATTATGTACATGCACATTTCCTTCATCTGTTCATCAGCTGATGGACACTTAAATTGATTCAATACCTTGGTTATTGTGAATGATGCTGCAATCAACATGGAAGTGCAGATACCTCTTAGACATACTGATCGCTCATTTTGGTTTTAATTTGCATTTTCCTGTGATGTTGAGCAATTTTTTGTATGCTTGTTGGCCATTTGTATGTTCTCTTTTGAGAAATGTCTATTCAGGTCTTTGCCCACTTTTTCATTGGGTCATTTGTTCTATTAATATACAAAAATCAACACAAATGAATTAAAGGCTTAAATGTGAAAACTGATACTAAGAGTCTAAAACACACACACACACACACACACTCACACACACACACACACACATACACACACACACGGGGAAACTTAATGACATTAGTCTGGACAATAATTTTTTTTTAATATGACCCTAAAAGCACAGGCAATGAAAGCAAAAATAGATGAATGAGATCAAATCAAACTGAAAAGCTTCTTCATAAAAAGGAAGTGTGAACAAAATGAAGAGATAACCTACAGAATGGAAGACAATATTTGCAAACTCTACATCTGATGAGGGTTAATATCCAAAATATATAAAGAACCAAAATACACACATTTTCATTAAAAAATTTCATCAAACCGTCTAAAACCTGTGTAGGATTTGGGGAGTTAGTGTGTTTTGAAATTAATTTTTAATTTAAAAATAGTGAATGAAACAGGTAAGGCATTATATTTATTAAGATTATAGATCATACAAAATAAAATAATTTTTCTTCATTTCCCCAGAACTACAGAAATCCACCCAAGAGGCAACCATTTTCATTGGTTTATCTTGTACCATTCAGAAAATTTTGTGTCTTTAGGGGAAAAAAAAATAACCTCTGGCCACTCTCTTTTTTTTCCGCTATTTATATGTGTGCATAAGTGACTGATATATATATATACACATATATATGCATATATGCATTATATATATGCCTGAAAATGTTTCCATATCTGTACATATAGATCTAAACTCATTAATCTTAACTGTTTTAAAAGAACCTAGGGTATTTAACCAAAATTTCTTTAACTTGCTACCTTTTGAAATTAAGTTGATTTTAGAGATTTATTTTTAAAACAATGGTATAGTATACTATAGGACACTATAGGAGTGTATATTTTCATAGAAAAAAAAATCCTAGAGATGGAAAATTTCAAACAAATAGAAAATTATTCCATTCTTGAGTGTTGGAAGATCAATGTTGCTAAGATAACCAGGTCATATTGCCCAAAGCAATTTATAGATTCCAAACAAATGGAAAAATAACCCATCCATGCTCATGGATTGAAAGAATTAATGTTGTTAAAATGTTCAGACTGTCCAAATCAATCTATACATTCAATGCAATTCCTATCAAATTACCAGTGTCATTTCTCACAGAATTGGAAATAATAATCCTAAAGTTCATATGGAACAATAGCAGAAAAGTCTGAATGCCAAAACACCGCTGAGCAAAAAGAGTAAAGTTGAAGGCATACCATTGCCTGGCTTCAAATTATACTGCAAGGTTATAGTAACTAAAACAGCATGGTACTGACGGGAAAATAGAAACATAAACCAATGGAATAAAGAGTCCAGAAATAAAGCCACATACTTACAACCATCTGATCTTCCATAAACAAAAATAAACAATGAGGAAAGGACACACTATTTAATAAATGGTGCTGAGAAAACTAGCAAGTCATATGCTAAAGAATTAAATTAGACCCCTAGATCACACTATATGCAAAATTTTACTCAAAAGTGGATTAAAAACCTAAATATAATACCTGAAACTATAAAAATCCTAGGGAAAAAAAGCAAAAATAAATAAAACTAGAAAAAACTCTTCCGGACATTGGCTTCATCGGAGTATCTATGATGAAGACCCCAAAAGCAAATGCAACAAAACAGAAATAGGCAAATGGGACTTAATTGAACTAAAAAGGTACTGCACAGCAAAATAAATAATCAACAGAATAAATAGACCCGGTACAAAATGTAAGAAAATATTTGCAAATTACACCTTTGAAAAGGACTAATACCCAGAATCTACCAGAGACTCCAACAACGTAAAACAGAAGAATCCATCAAGCCCATTAAAAACTGGGCAAGGAACAAGAACAAACATTTCTCGAAAGAAATACTAGTGGTCAAAAAATACATAAGAAATGCTCAATATCCCTAATCATCAGAGAAATGCAAATTAAAGCCACATTGAAATATCATCTTATACTAGTCAAGATGGCTATTGTTAAAAAATCAAAAAACAGAACAGGTATGGTAGCTTATGTTGGAATCCCAGCACCTTAGGAAGCTAAAGCATGAAGATTGCTTGAGCCCAGGAGTTCAAGACCTGCCTAGCCAACATACTGAGACCTTGATCCTACAAAAATTCTTAAAAAATAAGTAACAAGGTTCTGCGGTGCATGCTTTATAGTCCCAACTACTCAGGAGGCTGAAGCAAAAGAATTGCCTGAGCCCAGGTTTAGGTTTTGGTGAGCCATGATCGTACCACTGCAACCCCAGCCTGCATAAAACAGTGAGACTCTAACCCAATTACTTTTTAAAAAGTCATCAAACAATACTTGTTAGCATGGATACTCCACACTGTTGGTAGAAATTAAAAGTAGTCCAACCCATATGGAAAACAATATGGCGATATCTCAAAGAACTAAAAATAGAACTACCATTTGACCTACAATCCCACTGCACTGTACTATCCAAAAGACAATCCCACTGTACTGTACTACCTAAAGGACAAGAAACTTGTTTGTTTATTGAGCACTATGTACAATAGCAAAGTCATGGAGCCAATGTAAATGTTCACCAAAAGTGGGCTGGATAAAGAAAATATGATACACACACACACACACACACACACACACACACACACACACACACCCTATGGAATACAATACAACCATTAAAAAAATATGAAATCCTGTCCTTTGCAGCAATGTGTATGAAATTGGAGACCATTATCCCAATTTCTGGATCTAATCAGAAGTAGAAAATTAAATATCACATGTTCTCACTTATAAATGTGAGCTAAACAATGTATACACATTGAAATAAAAATGGACACCAAAAATGGACACCAAAAGGGCAATTAGTAGTAGTGGGATAAGTGAGGGTTGAAAAAGTGTCCATTGGGTACAATGTTCACTATTTGGGCGATGACACACCGGAATCTCAATCTCCATTGTGTTGCAATATACCCATTTAACAAGCAGGCACATGTATCCACTAGAACTAAAATAAAAATAATAATAAAAGAAGAAAAAGTTCCTAGAGATGGAGATCTGTATAAAACAAAGAGGCATTTTAAATTTGGTAGCTATTGCTAAACAGCTTTCTAAACAAGTGTCTCAAATTTATATCCTCACCAATAATGCCTTAACAGCCTGCTAATCCAGGTTCTAGACCACTCTGGGAATTAACAAAATGATTATTTTCAAAATAATAGGTAAAAAAAATAACATTCTGTCAATTTTTATTTAGTCTGTATTACTCTACCTATATATGTACCTGATTGTTTGCTTTTTGCATTTTAATATTTATGTTTTATGTAAGAAGAAATGTTTTGTTTTTAATTTATTCATATTCATATCAATATATAACATAAATACAGAAATTATACAAGTCTCAAAACAGCACAAAAAATTACCACAAAGTGACTCTTACACAGTAAAACTTTATCACACTTTAGAAGAGTCTTTCTTTTGCCTCTTAGCCATTATCATCCCCTCTTGTCTCTTCTTCAGAAGTGACTGCTCTCCTGAATTTTAATGACACAATTCTGTTTTGCCAGTTTGTAGATTTTTAAGGTAATATTGCAAACTTGTTTTTTATTATTGCATCTGTTATGGTAATTTGTGATCATTTACCTTTGATACTACTATGGTCACTGTTGGGACTACAAACCATACTCACAGTGAAAAACTGAGATGGACCAAAAGCCAATCTTCATATACCAAACAGCAAAATTGTGAATGGAAAAGAAAAGTTATTGAAGAGAATTAAAAGTGCTACTTCAGTGAACACACAAATGATAAGAAAGTGAAACAACTTCATTGCATGTATGGAGAAAGTTTCAGTCATCTGGTTAGAAGATCAAACCAGTCACAATATTCCCTTAAGCTAAATCCTAATCTGGAGAAAGTCTCTTATTCTGTTTAATTCTATGAAGGCTGATAGAAGTGAGGAAGCCACGGAAGAAAAATTTGAAGCCAACAGGTTGGTCAATGAGGTTTAGGGAAAGAAGCTGTCTCTATATCATAAAAGTGCAATATAAAGTAGCAAGTGTTGATGCAGAAACTACAACAAGTTATTTAGAAGATCTAGCTAAGATATTTGGTAAAAGTGTCTACACTAAACAATAGATTTTATTGTACGGGAAACAAGTCATCTAATGGAAGGAAATATCAACTAGGACGGATAGCAAGAGAGGGGAAACGATGCCTGGCTTCAAATCTTCAAAGGATAGGCTGACACTCTTGGTGGGAGCTAATGCAGCTAATGACTCTAAGTTGAAGCCAATGCTTATTTACCATTCTGAAAAACCCCAGGGACTTTAGAATTATGCTAAATTGACTTTGCCGATGCTATATAAATATAACAGCACTGCATTAATGATAGCACATCTGTTGACAGCATGATTTTCTTATATTTTAAATCCATTATTGAGACCTACTGATCAGAAAAAGATTGCTTTCAAAGTAATAATTGACAATTATCACTGACAATGCATCTAGTAACTCAAGAGCTCTGATGAAGAGGACAAAAAGATTTATGTTATTTTCCTGTCTGCTAACATAATGTCCATTCTGCAGTCCATGCGTGAAGAAATAAGTCTGGCTTTCTAGTCCTATTATTTAAGAAATTAATTTTATAAGGCTATATGACTGCCATAGATAGCGACTCCTCTGATGAATCTGGGCGAAATAAACTTAAAGCATTCTAAAAATAATTTACAATTCTAGATGCCATTAGGAATGTCTGCAATTTATGGTAGAAGGGGAAAATATCACCATTAGCAGGAATTTGAAAGACGTTGATATCTGCCCTCATGGATGGCTTGGATAAGTTTACGACTTTTGTAAAGGAAGTTATTGCAAGATATTATAGAAATAACAAATAGCTAGATCTAGACATGGAGCCTGAAAATGTGACTGAACTGCTGCAATCTCATGATAAAACTTTAACAGATGGGAAATTGTTTCTTGTGCCGGAGCAAAAAAAGTAGTTTCTTTGGATGGAATTTATTTCTCTTGAAGAGGGTGTGAACATTGTTGGAATTATAACAAAGGATTTGATATATTACACAAACTTAGTTTATAAAGAAAGAGTAGGGTTTGAAAAAATTGACTCCAATTTTTAAAAAAATTCTACTGTGCGTAAAACTGTATCATATGCTAGAGAAAAAACTTTCATAAAAGAAAGTCCATTAGTGTAGCACATTTAGTTGTTATTTATTATTTTAAGAAATTGTCACAGCCACCCTAACCTTCAGCAATCACCACCCTGATCATCAGCAGCCATCAGCATCGAGGCAAGACCCTCCACCAATAAAAAAATTACAACTTGGTGAAAGCTTACATGACCATTAACAATAAACTGTTTTTTGGCACTTGTAATTTTTTTTCAGCTCATCTGTTTTGCTCTTCTTTCTCACTGCAAAATAGCTTTTCTCATCCTCTTAACAGATCTTGAATTTATATCTTGTATGTCATGATTGACTCAAAGTCTTTCTATTCCAATTCCAACTGTCTGAGAAAGAAATGTGATTGACTCAAGTTGAGTCAGGTATTGTCCAATCAGTCAAGATCAGAAAAAAAAGGCGATAGTATGGTGCAAATACAGCTGCTGGTGGGGATCCACTTTGTGTCTTTAGATTGATGAGGGGATTCTCACAAAAGGAGGAGTTACTCCAGAACTTAGATGACACTCAATTATGAGCTAACATAGGTTATCAACTCTTCCAAAGAATGAAAGGAACTGCTGCAAGAAGAGAAAATTTTGTCAGCGAACTTGGAATAAAAAAAAAAATTCACTGAAACTTTTATGTTGAAATAGCAACAGTACCCACTACCCTCACCTCTGCACATTGTACCCAGTAGGTGAATTTTTATCCTTCCCCACCTTTTTTATCCTCACCATCTGAGTTTCCAATGTCCATTATACCATTCTTTATGTCTTTGCAGATCCTTAGTTAAGCTCCTGCTTACAAGTGAGAACATGAGGTATTTGCTTTTCCATTCCTGCACTACTTCACTTGGGAGTGTGGTCTCTAATTCCATCAAAGTTGGTGCAAAAGACATTCTTTCATTGTAGCTTATGGCTGAATAATATTCCATAATATATGCAACTATCACATTTTTATTATCCACTGATCAGTTCGTAGGCATTTAGGTTGATTTTACATCTTTGCAATTGTGAATTACACTGCATTAAACATACAAATGCAGGTGTCTGTTTTGTGTAGCAACCTCTGTTCCTTTGTGTAGCTATCGAGTAGTAGGACTGCAAGGTGGAATGATAGATCTACTTTTAGTTCTTTGAGAAATCTTCATACTGATTTCCATAGAGGTTGTATTAGTTTACACTCCCACAGAAAGTGTATAATTGTTTCCTTTTGACTGCATCTCTGCTAATATTTGTTGTTGTTGTCTTTTTTATTTTTTAATAATGGCCACTGACTGGTATAAGGTAGTATTTCTTTGTGGTTTAATTTGCATTTCCCTGATGATGAGCAGTGTTGCACAATTTTTGATATGTTTATTGGCCATTGCATATCTTCTTTTGGGAGATGTCTGTTTATGTTGTTTACCCACTTTTTAATGGAGTGAATTGCTTTTTGCTTACTGATTTGTTTGAGTTCTTTGTGAATACTAGATTTTAGTCCTTTGTTGGATATGTAGCTTGAGAATATATGTAGCTTGTGAATATATTTCCCATTCTATAGGTTGCCTATTTACTCTGTAGATTATGTCTTTTGTTGTGCAGAAGTATCATTGTTTCATTAAATCTATGTATGTATGTATGTAAGTATGTATGTATGTATGTATTTGGCTCTTGGGGACTTAGCCATAAATTACTTGCCTAGGTCAATGTTCAGAAGAGTTTTTCCTAGGTTTTCTTCTAGAATTTTTATGATTTCAGGGCATGTAAGTCTTTAATCCCTCTTGAGTTAATTTTTGTATATGGTGGGAGATAAAGATTAAGTTTCATTTTTCTGCATGTCGTTATTTAATTTTCCTAGCACCGTTCATTGAATAGGGTGTCCTTCCCCCAGTGTTTATTATTGTGTGGTTTGTCAAAGATCAGTTGGTTGTAAGTATTTGGGTTTATTTCTGAATTCTTATGGCTGTTCTATTGATCCATGTGCCTAATCTTGCACCAGTACTATGCTGCTTTGGTTACTACAACCTTATAGTATAATTTGAAGTCAAATGTGATGCCTTCAGCTTTGTTCTTTTTTCTTAGGTTTGTTTGGCTATTCTGGCTTATTTTTGTTCCATGTGAATTTTAAGATTGCATTTCCTAATTCTGTAAAAAATGGTGTTGGTAGTTTGATGACCATATTACCCAAAGTAGTCTACAGATGCAATGCAATTCCTATCACATAATCATTTTAAACTAGGGGTACGTTGCTTTTGGAGATAATGCTATTGCACACAAAATAGATCACATTATAGTGTAAACATGATGTTTATATTCAGTGGGAAACTAAAAACATTCTGTGGCTCACTTTATTGTGATTTTTGCTTTGCTGTGATGGTCTGTAATGGACTCATCAATATCTCTGAAGTTTGTTTGTATATTTTTCGTGTGTCAAAAAAAAAGAAAGAAAGAAACTCAGCAAATGACCAAGATGGCCAACTGAGGGACGCCAGCAAGAAAGTGGCTCTCTCACCAAGAATGTCAAAAAAAGTGAGTGAAGCTGACTTTTCAGAGGACGTTTTGGAAGTCCAAACTGAAGATCATCAGAAAAGTATCTGGAACCACCGACAACAGGGAGGACCAAGCCCCAGTCACTTTTGGAACTAGCTCAAGTACATAACCAAGAAAAGATCTCCTTCAAAGAAAATGAGTGAGTTAACCAGAGTTTTCACACATCCTGTACAGACCTTGGTAGCCCTAACACAGGAGAGAAGCCCTCATCTCTCCCCCAATCCCACATCTGCAGGAAAACACAGGAATCTATCCAGAATCTGGACACAGGCGCCAATTGGGTCTTTATGGAGCCAGGGGCCTTGGCTGTCTCTGAGATCTGGTGACAGCCACTGCCACCTCACCATAGAGGAAGCCCAAATGTCACATTCCACAGCCATAGACTACACTACCTGGGCAATTTTCCCTAATCCCTCTCTAATCCCCAACCAGGGAGTTGCTCCCACCCAGAAACATCCTTCTCATTGTACCTGTACCCACCCCAAACTCAACTGGGAGCTGCAGTTGTGGCTTGCTTTGGAGGAGGCCATCAGACTATGGGAGAAAAAAGGTAGCCTTCCCACAGCTCCTGACATCACTGCCTTTGCCCATCCCACAGAGCAGGGAGGGAACTGTAAGAGAGCAATACAAACCCTCATCACAATCTAACAACTTTAACAAACAAAAAATAATGAAACAATAAACAAAATAAAAGAGAAGAGTCTGCCCTCATAGATGAGCAGGAACCAGTGCAAAAACAGCAGCAATACCAAAATTCAAAATGACTCAACACCCAAAGAATCCTAACAGCTCCTGCACAATGGATCCTAATCAGAATGAACTCTCTGTGATGACAGGGAAATCAGAATGTGAATGGCAAAGAGACTTAATGAGATCCAAGAGAAAGTGGATACTCAAACAGTCCACAAAAAACAGTATAGGAAGTGAAAGCTGACTTGGCTATCCTAAAAAAGAACCAAATAGAATCTCTTTAAATGAATAATTTGCTCCAGGAATTTCAAAACACAATCACAAGCCTTAGTAGCTGACTTTATGAGGTAGAGGAAAGAATTTCAGAGCTTATGAATTGATTCACTGAATTAACCCAATCTAACAAAAACAAGGAGAAAACTATTAAGAAAAACAAACAAGGCAATGGGTCTCCGATTATATAAAAAGACCAAAGTTATGGCTAGTCAGCATATCTGAGACAGAAGGGGAAAGTAAGAACAAACTGGAACAAGACTTCTAAGATATTGCCTAAGAAAACTTTTTCTATCTTGCTAGAGAGATTTTGTATCTTGCTAATACAAAAAATTCAGAAAACTCCTATAAGGTACTATATGAGATAACCATCCCCAAGAAGCATAAATCATCAGACTTTCCAAAGTCAGCATGAAGAAAAAAATATTAAAATCAGCTAGAGAGAAGAGACAGACTACTCATCAAGGGAAACCATCAGATGTGGAGCAGACCTCTCAGCAAAAACTTTACAAGCCAGAATGAATTGGGGCCTATTTTAAAAATTCTTAGGGAACTAACAAAGAAATCAGGGACTTAAACTCAGCACTTGACCAATTAGATCTAGTAAAAATCTACAAAACACTCTACCCAACAACCACAGAATATATGGTCCTCTCATCTGCACATGAAACATACTTGAAGATTGACCACAAATTGACCATAAATCAAGCCTGAACAAATTCCCAAAAGTCAAAATTATCCCAAGCATCTTCTCAGATCACAAGCAAAATAAAAATTAATGTCAACAGCAACTGAAGCCTTTAAAAACACACAAATATATGAAAATTAAACAACATACTCCTGAACAATTTTGGGAACTACACAGAAATCAAGACAGAAATAAAAAGACAACTAGAAACAAATGAAAACAAAGACACAGCCTACCAAAGCTTTCAGGATACCATTAAAGTGATACAAGTGGGAAATGTATACCATTACGTGCATACATCAAGAAAACAGAGAAATCTCAAGTACACAGTCTAATATATTATCTAAGGACCCAGAAAGACAAGAACAATTCAATTTCAAAGGTTGCAGAAGGAAAGAAATAACCTAAGTCAGAACAAAACTAAACAAAATTGAAACAAAACAAATTAAAAAATGAAGGATCAATGAGCTGAAAATCTTCTTTTTTGAAAGGTTAAATAAGATTAACAAACCCTTGGCCAGATTTACCAAAAGAAAAAAAGATAGAGGGAGAAAATTTGAAGAAACACAACCAGAAATGAAAAAGATGAAATTGTAATCAACCCTAAAA
Organism: Carlito syrichta; assembly: GCF_000164805.1. Classification (NCBI taxonomy): domain Eukaryota; kingdom Metazoa; phylum Chordata; class Mammalia; order Primates; family Tarsiidae; genus Carlito; species Carlito syrichta. The sequence goes on along the minus strand of NW_007246652.1, from coordinate 593,637 downwards.
CAATACAAAAGATTATCATAGATTTTTACAAACATTTGTACATGTGTAACCTAGAAAATCTCAAGGAAATGAATAAATTTCTGAAAAACACACAATCTCTCAAGATTGAAACAGGAAGAAATTTAAATCCTGAACAGATGAATAATAAGCCAAGAAATTGATTCAGTAATAAGCAATCTTCTTACTAAGCCCTGGGCTGGATGATTTCTCAGCTGACTTCTACCACATGCACAAGTAAGAGCTGGTACAAATCCTGCTATAAGTATTCCAAGGAAATGTCAAGGAAGGATTCTTCATTAGCTTATACTATGAAGACTATATCATCCTGATACTCCAAAATGGCAAACCCATTAAAGAAAGAAAATTACAGGCCACTTTTACTGATGAACATAAATGAAAACAAACAAAACAAAACACTATAAAATTGCATCTAACAACACAGTACAAGGATCATCCAGTGTGACTAGCTGGACTTTATGCCCAGGATATAAAAATGGCTCAACATACACAAACCAATAAATGCAATCTGCTACATAAACAGGTGTAAAACCAAGAACAAGATGATTATCTCAATAGATGCAGTAAAAGTATTTTGTAAAATCCAACATCCCTGCTTAATAAAAAACCCACAAACACCCAGGCATTAAAGCAACATTTGTGAAAACAATGAACCATCTATAACAAACCTGCAGCTAATATCATGCTTAACAGGTGGAAGCCAGAAACATTCCTCCTAAGGAATAAGACAAGGATGTCAAATCTTATCACTCCTATTTAAAATAGCACTGGAAGCCGGGCTTGGTGGCTCAGTCTGTAATCCCGCACCTTTGGGAGACTGAGGTGAGTGGAGTGCCTGAGCCAACGTGTTCAAGACCCGCCCGGGCAGCGAGACCTCATCTCTACAATAAATCAAAAAATCAGCCGGGGCGTGGTAGCGTGTAATTCCAGCTACTAGGAAGGCTGAGGTGGAAGGATAGCCGGAGCCCAGCAGGTCAAGGCTGTGGTGGCCGGGAGCGGCCACTGCACTCCAGTCTGGGTGACAGAGTGAGACTCCAACTCAAAAAATAAAAAATAAAATAAATAAAATAGCACTGGAGATCTTAGCCAGAGAAATCAGGGAAGAGAAAGAGATTAGAGGCATCCAAATAGAAAAAAGAGGAAGTTAAATTATTACTCTTCACAGATTATATAATTTTATACCTAGAAAACCCAAAAGATTGACCCCAAATATCCTAGAACTGATAAACGACTTCAGTAAATATCAGGATACAAAAATCAATGCTCAAAAATCAGTTGTATTTCTATACACCAACAAGCCATCTGAGAACCAAATAAAAAACACAATCCTATTCCTAATAGGCACAAATAAAGTAAAATAACATGCTTCAGAAGACATCTAACCAGAAAAGTAGAAGATCTTTACAATGAGAACTACAAAATACTACTTAAAGAAATCAAAGGTAACACACACAAATGAAAAAAAAAGCATACTCACGGATTAGAAGAAACATTATTGTTAAGATGTTCATACTACCCAAACCAATCTATAGATGAGAAGCAATCCTTATCAAACTACCAGAAATATTTTCCACAGACCTAGAAAAGACAATACTTAAATTCATATGGAAGCAGAAAAGAGCATGAATAGCCAAAGCAATCCTTAGCAAAAAGAACAGTCAATGATATCAAACTCCCAGACTTCAAACTTACTATAAGCCTACAGTAACCAAAATAGTATAGGACCGGTACAAAAATAGGCACATAGACCAATGGAACAGGACAGAGAACCCAGGGAGAAAAAGCACTGACCCATAACCATCTAATCTTTGCAAAGCCAAAAAAAGGGGGGGGGAAGAACATCTTAGTTAACAAATGGTGCTAGGAAAACAGGCTAACCATATACAAAAGAAAAAGCCTTGTGTAAAAGTTAACTCAAAATGGATCAAGGGCTTAAATGTAAGACTTCAAGCTATAAAAATCTTAGAAGGAAACCTGGGGGACACTCTCCTGAATATTGGCCTAGGTAGTGAATTCATGACCAATTCCTCAAAAGAAAATACAAAAAAAAAAAAAAAAGTCATTTGGAACCTTGCCAAACTAAAAAGTTCTGTAGCAAAAGAAACCATCAAGAAAGTAAATCAATCCACAGAATGGGAGAAAATATTTGCAAATTATGCATCTGACAAAGGCATCTATAAGGAACTCAAATGAATCAGCAGGGGAAAAAAAACTTTAAAACTCCATTAAAAGTGGGCAAAGAACATGAACAGACACTTCTCAAAGGAAGACAAACAAGTGGCCAATAAACATGAAAAAATGATTAACATCATTAATCACCAGAAAAATTCAAATCAAAACTACATGAGATATCATCTCATACAAGTCAGAATTAAAAAGTCAAAAACCAACAAATGTTGGTGAAGCTTCAGAGAAAAGGGAACACTTGTACACCATTGGTGGGAATGTAAGTGAGTCATTCCTTGTGGAAAGCAGTTTGGAGATTTCTCAAAGAATGAAAAATGGATTTACCATTTAACCCAGGAATCCCTGTCTGGGTATATACCTAAAGGACATAAATTTTTCTACCATATCAAAAAGACACCTGCACTCATATGTTTATTGTAGCACTACTCTCAATAGCAAAAATATGGAACCATATTGATGGTGGACTGAATAATAAAAGAAAAATGTGGTACATATTCACTATGGAATACTATGCAGCCATAATAATGAAGAAAATCATGACATTGCAGCAAACTGAATGCATCTGCAGACCATCATTCTAAGAAAATTATCACAGAAACAGGACACTAAATACAGTGTGTGTGTTCTCACTCATAAGTGGGCAGTAAACACTGAGCACTCACACGTACAAGGGTAGGAACAACAGACACAGGGAACTGTTGAAGGGGAGAAGTGGGAAGAGTGAAGGGAGAAGGGTAATAAAAAATTTAAAATCACCCATCAGGTCCCATACTCACTACTGAGTGTGGGAAGGGAAGGTGCAGGCTAACCCAAATCCCAAACCTTGCCTTCATGCCTTATACCTGTGTAACAAATCTTCACATGTAGGCCCTAATTCTAAATTAAAATAAACCAAGTACTGTTGTGGGCATTGAATAAATATTTGTCAAATAAATTAATTTTATTTGAATAATAAAATGCCAAAAAACAACTAAATTGCCTATAAGATCATTTGGTTGCCATAAAATAAAAATAAAATATTAACATCTAACTACATCATATTCAAAATTCAAATACATCCCTCCATGAATATGTGGCTTGCCAATGTCATCCAATAAGAACATCATTTATCTTTGCAAAATGTTTACTTCTAAGTAAAAGAGGAAATGAAGAGGAAAAAAATTTTTCAAAATTCTACATGTGAGTTTCACCATATTATTGCATCCAGCATTATTTTGTATTGCTGAGTAAGATCCTATTGTAAGAATATGCCACATATAGTTAACATACATCTGTTTATTTTCTATTGAGTTCTTTACATTAGTTATTAAAATGTCAATGTAATTTGGAAACTGAAATGGTGTTAGTTTCTTGCAAATAGGATTTACATATGCTTTAAATGGTGGCTAGTGGCAAAATCACTTTAACCTACATCAGTTTTTAAATGCTTTTAAACTGGGAATTTAGGACTGGTGTGTTTCCAATTCACCCTTATTTCCTGAGTATAGCTCTTTTGGGAAACTGACTTAAAGCATGAGTAATGAACCAGACATCCCAAATCCTGAATGGATGTTGATCACCATTTTTTGTCTATTAATCCCAGTAGTTTACCAAAAGGTATGCTCTTCTCTTCGTTTCTCAGCTTTCTTTTTTTTTTTTTGTCTTTTTTTTCTTTTTTTTTTCCCATCAAGAGTTTATATAGGGTCAAATGTATCTTGTTAATTTTGCAATGAAATAAAAAGTCTTTTTTAAAAATGATCATTTTATGATTTTAAAACTTTTAAAAGCATCATTCTTCTCAGACCTGGAAATGACAGTACAGAAATTCATATGGAAACATAAACAACCATGAATAACCAAAATAATCCAGACTTCAAACTTTACAATAAGGCTATAGTAATGAAAACAGCCTCATATTGGTACAGAAACAGGTACATAGACCAATGGAACAGGATAGAGATTCCGGAAGCAAAGCCTCAATTCCTCAACCAACTCATCTTTGACAAAGCCTCCAACAACAACCACTAGGGAGAGGAGAACCTGTTCAGTAAATTGTGCTGAGAAAACTGGCTGACCACATGCAGAAGATTGAAACAGGACCCTTACCTATCACCATACACAAAAATTAACTCTAAATGGATCAAAGACCTAAACGTGAAACCTCAAACCATAAGAATCTTAGAAAGCACAGGAGACACCCTTATGGAAATTGTAACTGGGAACCAATTTCTATTCAGAACCCTAAAGGTCAATACCTTAAGAAATAAGATAGACAAGTGGGACCTCATCAAATGAACAAGCTTCTGCAAAGCAAAAGAAACCATCAAGAGAGCAGGGAGACAGTCCACAGAATGGGAAAAAATATTTGCCAACTGTATATCTGACAAAGGCCTGACATCTAGGATTTACAAAAAAAAACAAACAGCCCCTTTAAAAAGTGGGCAAAAGACATGAATAGACATTTCTCAAAAGAAGATATATGGGCAGCCAACAGACAAATGAAAAAGTGCTCAGCCTCATTCATCATCGGAGAAATGCAAATCAAAACCACATTGAGATACCACCTAACCCCTATAAGAATGGCCATCATTAATAAAACAAACAACCACAGATGCTGGCAAGGATGTGGAGAAAAAAGGAACGCTTCTATACTGTTGGTGGGAATGTAGACTAGTACAACCTCTTTGGAAGACAGTGTAGCGATTTCTGAAAGAACTAGAAATTGACCTTCCATATATCCCAGCAATTCCCCTATTGGGAATATACCCGGAGGAACTCAAATCATTCTACAAAAAAATACCTGCACACGTATGTTTGTTGCAG